>NC_143018.1:7346159-7581159 GCF_055824585.1 Amblyomma mixtum | reverse complement strand
TCGCACAAAAAGGCTTCGGATTGAGTGCCATCTCGCGAAGCAACCCCCAGTGCACGTCATCGTTCCTTTCCGAAGTTGCGAACAACAGCTTATATAGTCAAAATAATTGTAAGTATACCAGACAGCCGGAGTCATAGCTGCACTGCGCAGGAAACGACGCCGATTAACAACTCCAAGGTCGGATTAAGTGCCTAATGCGCACGTATCTAGGCGGCGTTGCATATGGACGAAATAGTCGTGAAACGATTCTGGTTGCTTGTGTAGTAAACCACCAAATCACGACACAGTGGCAAGATGGCTCGGTATTTCGGTGTCATGAAGTGAACCGTGTAGCGCGTACCTCTGTCTGCTCATTGTGATTGCTCTGAGCGTAATAATAATAATAATAAATTTGTTCCCAAATCTAGCAATGCAATTACAGAAGTAAGGCTCGACTAAGCCATCATTGTGGCTTGTCACGCGAAGCCTGTCTGTCAACAGCAAGACTAGGCTGCAAAATTGACCATTTTGCCTATCAAATTGACTATCAAAATTGACTGATAATAATAATCATAATAATAACGTTTATTGCCAGCAGAGAACATAAGTAGAACAAATTGTCGCGTAAAAGCCTACAACGGTCTGCGCGACTAGGCCGGTAACTCCAGAAACTTGCTAGTACGTTGGCTCTGCGGTTCAAAATATACACAGGAACTTACGGCAGATTTCTTGCTGTGCCACTATAATATGTTACACACTTTCAGAGCCTGAGTGAATTCATGAACAAAACGTGTCATTCTCTCAAATTAGCGGGGAAAGAAGAAACTTTTGTCGTAACAGGAAGTTCTTAACAAATGCTTTAATGCACTCAATGACGTAGCCACTAAAACTAAAATTAAAACTTCGTCTGAAAGTCTTAAAAAATTTCAGAAACGTAAGCCCAGCGCGTGCTCGTTCAAATCTGTGCTTGAGGACCTCTAAACTGCGTTGGCTTCGCGATACGCGGAAAGCAGCTTAGGTAATCTTAAGACTCCGAGTTCCAAAAATGTCTGATGACAGTCGTTTAAAGCATAGTGAGTAAAACTAAGGAACCTTCAATAATAGTAATAATAATTGTAATAATAATGTTTATATCACAAAATTCGCCTACAACTTCACAAAGAGGCGGTCCCGTCAGAGTCAACGTAAGGCTAGTTGGACTTGGTCAAAAATAAGACCATACCATACCATACCATACCATACCATACCATACCATGCCACACCATACCATACAATACCATACCATACCATGCCATGCCATGCCATGCCATGCCATGCCACACCACACCACACCACACCACACCACACCACACCACACCACACCACACCACACCATACCATACCATACCATACCATACCGTACCATACCGTACCGTACCGTACCGTACCGTACCGTACCGTACCGTACCATACTGGCACAGCGGACCGCACATAGGCATGTTGATTTACGCTTCGTTGTTCTGCTTTGCACAGGTTTTTCTGCTCGGTCCGTCCAAACCGCTTCTTCATCAGGATACCGCTACAGTCGACACGTGCCTTCAAGAATATTTGACAACAGATGCGGGAGATTTCATTTCCTGGCGGAATGATTACCTTCTTCAAGCACCGCCCCCGTTCCATGTGACCTGCCCGGACCTTCGTTTAAAAGACCGACAGCCAGGCTTCAACTTCAGTGGGCACAGCGGACCGCACATAGGCATGTTGCCTTATGCTTCGTTGTTCTGCTTTGCACAGGTTGGTTGTTATTCTACTACAATTAGAAGTGATTGCCGCGGTCTTTTGGTCCTGCCGTGCCCACAACGCTGTGTTATCATTGCCCAAGACGTGTTTTGTGTTTGCGCGCTGCTTTTATGTGGTGACATTGAATGTAACCCTGGGCCTGATAATTCAAATGAGGACAGTACAGAACTATTAAAGCAGTTGCTTACAGCTCATTCCAAGTTAACAGCAGAGATTGTAGCCCTCAGAACACAACAAGGAGATTTGGAAAAAACAATATCTGACTTAAACTCTCGCTTTGCGGATTTTGAAAAACAAACAGAACGTATTGATATGGAACGCACAATTCACGCCTTGCAGTCGAAACTGGTTTATATGGAAGATTACAGTAGACGTTCCAATTTAGTCGTTTTTGGTGTAAGCGAGGAACCAGATGAGACAGAATCTGATCTAAAACAGAAGGTTCTGACTGAAATTTTCTCGGAAACACTTCATGTCCATTGTACTTCTGTCGGTAGAATTCATCGTTTAGGAAAGAACACTGTCAACAGGCCTGTGATCATATTTTTTCAGGATTACAATGAAAAGCAAAAAGTCCTTAAAAACGCTCACAAGCTCAAAGGAAAAAAAGTATCTATTCAGAATGACTACTCAAAGGAAACCCTCAGGAAACGAAAACTATTATGGGATAGTACTAAAACTGAGAGAGACAAGAAAATGAAGGTGACCTTAATCAATGATAAGTTGCTCGTTGCTGGTCAGATGTTTTCGTGGGATGATACCACTAGCACAAGGGTGAAACTGCCATCGCGGAACACACGAAAAAGTGAATGACGTAGTGCGCGGATCAAGAAGGGATTAAGACTTATAAACATTAATGCGCGGAGTATAATCAACAAAACCGAACAGCTTGAGGCACTTCTTCTTGGGTACAATCCACATATCGTCATCATTACGGAGACATGGCTTCGCGATGAAATAGATAACAAAGACGTTTTCCCTCCAACTTATCAAATCTATCGGCGTGACAGATTATCAAGAGGTGGTGGAGTGGCGGTTTTGGTTAAAAACAATATTCATGCGACTTTAACTCGGCAAATTGATGACCATGAAAGCGTTTCCCTAAAGCTATCTTTTAGGGGCCGTTCCATTTTACTATTTGCTGTTTACCGAGCTCCAGACTCCCCTCCTCAGTTTCTACGCGATTTGTCGGAACACATGTCATCATTCAAACATAAAAACGTAGTTCTTGTCGGTGATTTTAACTTACCTAACACTAATTGGGAGTTGGCCTCATCTAATTCACGACATTGCGCAAATGCTGAACACTTATTTGATATTATGCTGTGTCACAATTTGAAACAGGTAGTCGGACAACCTACACGTATTCATGGCTCATCTGCTTCCATTCTTGACTTGATTTTTGTGAACCGCTCTTTTGAAATGTTTTCTGTTTCGATCCATCAAGGACTATCTGATCATGAGTTGGTGTATTTCACTTGCGATTTCGTCGCTGATAAATGTGCCGTACCGTCCAAAACCGTACTTGTAAAAGATTTCTCGCGTGCCAGGGATGAGAGTGTATTAGATTGTTTAGATCTGTGTCTCAGCACCTTTGTCGGAACTGACACATCTGATCTCTGGACCAAGTTTAAAGACATATGCTCATATTGTATCAACCAATTTATTCCATCAAGAGCTAAAAAAAGTGGCAAATCTAATCCCTGGATTACGCGAGAAATCTTGTATCTCAAAAGGAAACTTAAACGCTTAAGAAGAACCCGTGTCCCTCACAACATCATTCAAATGAAGCAGGCTTCTTTGACCAAAGCTGTTGCGGCTGCTAAGCGACATTACTTTCAAAACATTTTGCCGAATTTCATTCGTAACGCTCCTCAGAAATTTTGGAATTTTTTAAGCAAAGAAAAAAAATCCCTGCCTGCGATGATGCATGAGGGCACGTTGCTCACCAACAAAAAAGATATTGCTGACAAGTTCAATTCATATTTTCACAGTGTGTTTTCCCAACCTGCAAATAATTTCACAACTCGTGATTCTTGTTCCCAGCCTGTGCACGATCTCGTATCTCAACCTGGTATTTTTGCAATGCTTTTGAATCTTCAAACAAAAGCAACTCCTGGGCCTGACGAAATACCTAATTCATTTTTACATCGTTATGCTGAGATGGTTTCGCACTTTCTTGCTATCATCTTTCGTGCTTCTCTTTTGTCTTCAAGTCTACCAGCCGATTGGAGGGTGGCCCGTGTCGTTCCCATACACAAAACAGGTGATGCCTCATTGTTTAATAATTACCGCCCCATATCGTTGACCTCTTCATGCTGCAAACTTCTTGAACATATCGTAGCCAATTACATTAAAACATTTCTCGATGACAACAACAAATTATCGGCTTTCCAGCATGGTTTTCGCAAAGGCTTTTCTACGGTCACCCAACTTACATCCGTAATTCACAATTTCGCTCAAGTTCTGGACAATTCCGGCCAAATAGATGTCATATTTCTAGATTTTAAGAAAGCTTTTGATTTAGTTCCGCACAATAAACTTATCCATAAACTTGAAACTGTAGGTCTTCCTTCTTTTATTGTTAATTGGGTTGCGGCTTATTTATCTAACCGATTTCAATATGTTAGTGTCGATGGTCATTGTTCTAACAAACTTCCAGTCACTTCTGGTGTCCCGCAGGGCAGTGTCCTTGGGCCATTACTGTTTCTTATCTATATTAATGACATTACAGACATCATCTCTCATCCTGTTCAAATTAGGTTGTTTGCCGACGATTGTGTTTTGTTTAATGAAGTTAAAGTTCCAGGCGACCAGATTTTACTTAATCATAACCTACAGAATGTTAGTGAATGGTGCGTTAAATGGGGGATGGAACTAAACGCTGACAAGACAGTATTTATGCGGATCACTAATAAAAGAAACAGTCATTCCTTTTCATATAATCTTCCCACTCGGCACCTTTCAGAAGTCAAAGAGTACAAGTACCTAGGTGTAACACTAACGAATAATCTTAGTTGGAATAAACATATTGAAACCGTATGCTCTTCTTCGTTTCGCAATCTCTGTTTTCTTAGGCACAAGTTAAAACAAGCTCCCCCTAACGTTAAGCAATTGGCATATTACACCATAATCAGGCCAAAACTTGAGTATGCATGCACTGTTTGGGATCCTCACACAAAGACTAACATTAATGCCCTTGAAAGAATTCAGCTCAAAGCAGTTCGGTTTATATTTTCTAAATATCGCACCACTGACTCACCATCTGCTCTGTTGCTTCAACATAATATACAGTCCCTTGAAACTCGGCGTAGAATACTAAGGTTAAGATTTCTCTTTCTATTGAAAACTAACAAACTGTCAATGGCCCCCGATTTGTATCTCCAACCGATAACGTCCAGGTCATCCAGAAACAGGCACACTGAATCGTTAAAACCTTACTTTGCCAGAACTAACATATTCAAATTCTCTTTTTTTCCCCGCACCATTAACGAGTGGAATCAGTTGCCACCATCATCAACAGTTGACATTGATGCCATTGAACAGGCCGTTCATTGATTTTTTTACTTGCCTTGTACTTTTTGTTTTGTGCTTTTTTTGTATTGTGTTTATTGTGCCCCTCCTGCAAGGGCCCTTCACTGGGCCTGCAGTATGTCCTAAATAAATAAATAAAATAAATAAATACAGTCGCAACATGAGAGAAAAGGAATCAGGGTGCTATTTAAGATATACATATTAACAACACGCCACTTATAGGAGGTTTATTGACGAGGAGTACAAGACAAAACAAAGAAAAAAAAAGAAAAAAAAGTGAGTATAAGAGAAAGATTTCATTCAGGCAGTTTCGGTGGCCATACTAGACTGTTGTGGAAATTAAACGTTTTAGGTTTTTAACTAATCGCTTGAGCTTGATTTCGGATCGACTAATAATAATAATAATAATAAGAACAATAATAATAACAATAATTTCATTCACACTTTCTATGATATATTTTCAGTTACAGGCCTTTCAAAGCCGAGAATGGCCTGAGGGACTAGGCCGTTGCGCCGTTGCGCACATATGCAGTGAGAAAAGCAACTGTAAAAACATGACAAAGCATGTACTCATTTAAAACTTCATGCTAGAATTGATTTGAAGCTCAAATAAATCTCTTTTTACTCCGAATCACGGGGTTTGATGTCGTGCTGTTCTAGAAGCCCATTAGATGTTTTTAGAATGTAATACTTGCTTGGATTTTTTTCTTCCCTTGTCATTATTGAAGGCATTACAAAACTCGTAGAAGGTACGTAATGCTCTACCTGTGCAGCGTCGCTGACGGAATGGCAATAATATTCTTCATTGACAACAGAGAATAGGAATAATATTAATATTTATTTGCACCTGTTGCGTGCAGACGATAAGAGAGCAGAGCAGAAATAGCTGCCATAATAAAAACTTGGCTGCGAATATATTACCAGTTCTACGATAACGATACCACCCAATAAGAACACGACAATGAAATGGTTGGTGGCACATTAAATATACAGTGTGGGCAAAAACACCGTCTGATCTTAAATTTCGCAAATAAAGTACAAAAATAAAAGCTCAAAAGAAAACATTCGACAGAAGTCTGTCTGGTTGGGAAATTTAATGTCCTCCACACAGGGGCTTAAAAAGCCAAGCTGCGCTCGCCCGTAGTCACACCGTGAAGAAGGGGCCGAGCCGGTCCCGAAACGTCGTGTTTTTTCTGTATTTTACTTGGTTGGCGTCACTTACCTTCTCCTAAAAATAAAAGCAAGAGTTAAGCGAAATCTCGACCAGGCGAGGTTGTTATGCTAAGAAGCGGCCTCTTTAAGCGGCTTTAAACCAATTCCCTGAATCGTAGGGGCAGTGGGCCCATCAGCTTAAACACGAAACTTCCTGTGTTGCTTGCGAGTTTAGTGATATCGAGGCGACCATGCGTTCTGTTGCCTAGCAACATTTCAGTGCACTGGGGCGGAGAAATGTTAAAGGGACCTACCAGCGGCGAAGTAGAAACAACCCTAGCCACGCCGAACACAGGAGCAGTAAACTACCCCAGAGTAAAAAAAGAAAAGATCTGCATAGCACAGTGGCTATAGCGCTTTGAAAGCCCCGGTGCATGTATTCAGGGGTTTTCAAAGAGCTATAGCCATTGTGCTATGCGGATCATTTGAAAACCCCGTTTTGTTTGTTTTGTTTTTCATCCTCTTCCCGTTCCCCTGTGCAGAGTAGCAGACCAGATATTCATTTTTCAGGGCAAGCTATCTGCCTTTTCCGTCAGTAAACCTTCTCTCTCTCTCCCGGTGCCTGTGTCCAATTTTCCTTCAATTTCTATTTTTGCTTCGTTAGTGTACTTCACAAAAAGCTGTTGGAAATCCGTGGAAAGCTTCCATGAAAAACGTGAGCGTTCTGTACCATGCCTTCTTTAAAAAAGCAAAATATGAACCTCGAAAAATTGAATAAAAATGATAGCGTAGAATGAACGTGGATTATGTTTAAAGCCAACAGCAGAAAAAAAAATGTTTGTATGTGTGTGTGGGTGGGTGGAGGGCGCGAATTGTTCACCACGTGCGCTCCGAAAGTTCTGTACATGTTTCATTGCTCCTTACTCGCAATTTTCAAGACTTGCACTTTACATACTTGTGATGCACGTTATGCACTACCGTCCTCACCACTTGTGTCAAACCTCTATCATAGTATACTAAGACAGGCATGATATCGTTGATATCACAGGAAACTTTTTGGCTTGTGCTTTTTCAGCCATTTTCTGTTCGCTCTTTGGGTGGACGTGGAGTAAAAAAAAATCCATGCATTAGGATCCAACGTGTTTAACTGAATCCAACAAGGAGGGGTAAGATTTCGAGCGAGAAAGTAAATATCCTTACCCCAGCGGTAACCTCCCAATGGGCACTGAACGTCCCTTGGACATCCTGAAGACATCCTGAACCTCTCCAGGACGTCCTGGGGACGTTCAGGATGTCTTCAGGACGTGCAAGGGACGTTCAGTGCCCATTGGGCTGGTCGTGGCCGGCCCAGAATCATGCCCCTTCCGGAGACTCCTGCCCCTTCTGTCCCGCTCCTGTCTGCAAGGTGGACACAATATTTGCTTTCCAGCTGTCCTTCTTTCCGTGCTATCCGGCAGAAACACCTGCTCCGGTGCGGGCCGCCCTCGGGCCGTCCACCGGACGTAGAAGAATTGATTTTTGGGGCGCAGACGTTACTGGATTTCCTTCGAGAGTCTAGTGTGCATCTTTATTTGCAAATAATACTTGATGCCAGCAGGCACACTGCCGCAATGAAGAAAAATATTCCTTAACAATACGGCTATATTGAAGAAACTATATAGCTAACAGCTTTCCTTTCTAGCTCTAAGATAGCGCATGGACGGCTCGTAATGAACGATTAATTTGAGATATATTTCAGCTTCACTTTGTAAAACTGGTCATGAGGAAAGGGAACGCGCAGCAACTGTCGCTCTCGATCGACACCACACCGGTGACAGATCCCGCGGAACTATCAAACCAATTCATTTTCATCCCAGTTTAGCAAGGCCTATTACAAATTATGTAATGATATGTTTTGCCTGGCTAGTAGCGTGTTTAACCAGGCATCGGGTCCAGGAACACTCAAAGAGGGAGGGGGGGTAGAGCCGCAACAGTAGGTGTCGGTAGGTTGGAGCAACTGTTTCCAACTGTTTAGACGCTAATTTTGTAACACAGCCTTACATGGTGGAACTCGATGCCGGAAAGCTGTGTTGCGTGTTCCTGTCGGCGAAATAGGGAGTTTTCTATCTCGTGAGAGCCCTGCGTAACTGGTCGGCGAACATGGCGACCAGCAAGTCTGTAGCCCAACCATCACTGCGGACGAGAGAAGTGGCGGCTTATGATTGAGCTGCGTTCAAGAAACAGAATTTCGACTAATGTAGCCACATACATTGGTTCGCACAGAAACGCAGCCACTTGGTTCAGTCTACTGCGACGCTGATAAAATACTCATCGGCACGTGTTTTTGAATAACGCCGTGTACCCTATGATAACACTGGTAGGGCACATCTTAGATCAAGACTCTCACCCAGAATTCCTCGACATCTGGAAACACTTTATCATCGACTTCGTCTGAATGCTGCATATACAAACGGCTTACGATACCGTTTTAGACAAATGAACAGTCCGCACTGTGACAACTGTGCCTCGATAGAAACTGTAGAGCATATCTTGCTTGAGTGCCCTGCGTATGCTAACGAGCGTGCGTACTATGAACATTGCATGCAGAAGCTCTGCCCAGTGCCCCTAACAATGGACAAAGTTTTAGGTCCCTTAGCCTGCCTCATAGGCAACAGAGACTTGCAATGAACTTTCTATTCACATATTTAAAAGACATTGGACATCTCGATAAGCTTTAAATTCACTTGCACGTTACCTTCATGCATTCTTCATGCAGTGAACTTCGTCAGCCCATTTGTCGGACTATGCACTCCATCATTCCATAGGTTACATCAATACTCGCCATTGCATCCTTAGTACCCATTTCATGGCCGCATTTTATCTCCGTTTTTTTTTAACCTCTTCCACACTGCTCTCCTTCTGTCTTTATCTCCCGAATTCCCCTCCCTACGCAGAGTAGCATGCCAGCGATTTTTCAACTCCGGCTAAATTCTCTGCTCTTCATTAAAGAGTCTCTCTCTCTCTCACGAAGCCCACCCCCACACCATCCCAGAAAAAAACAATACACTTTTCAGTATATTGTGATGAAAAATTGGTATCGGTAGCTCTACCGCGCCACCATCTCCCACCCGCTCTCTCACTCAAAGTCTGAAAAGCACCACAATAATCACCTGACCACGCAAGACACCATCGTTGGTTAGCGGAAGAGTGAGGCAGTTTTTGGTTACGACATCTTTCCCCGACGCCGTTTACGACGGAGAAAATCCCCTGCCAGCAAACGCTCTTTAAAATCCTCTATGCATACCTGGTGTAATGGCGTTTAGATTACGAGGCGCTTGTCGCGGGTTGGATACGTCGGCCAAAGTGGATGCATTTCGATGGAGACGAAACGGGGAAACGCCCGTTCGCTTTCGCTGAGGCGGCAAGAGAAACACCAAACTAAGCGAGACGCAATAGGCCAGAGGGACATATTATTCCTCGGGAAGATTAGCGGCGTTTCTCTGTGCGTGGAAAGGTGGCTGCGTTGCTGAGGGAACAGAGAACGAAATTACCAGTACGTTCCAAAGCTGGGGAAGGTTAAGCCGTTTTTTACGCGTTCTCCGGTCGATTACAGGCGCCACTTCGAAGCGTGGATGCCATTAAGAGCTTGCGATACACGCAGGCTGTGTGCGCAAAATGCGAGGAGGCAAAGGACTCAGTGCTCGCGTTCGTGTCTGGTCTTTCCGCCCGTGGTGTGGTTTGCGCTGTTTTGATAGCGTTCTGTAAGAAAGCGATTGAACCAGTTCCGGTTGGCACATACTCCACACCACTAGGAACAGTTGCAGCTATTCACGAGGAATCTCACAGCCTGTATCTCCTTTTTACGCAGATTTCTAGACTATAAACGCTCTGCTTATGATCGAAATGATTGATTTGTTTTGCTAGCCTGTGAGTAATACAGCGCGGTTTGAAATAGAGACCAATGAAGGCGGATGAGAACGAGGTTCAGTTCTGGCGTATGAGTGGCTGAATTTAGGCCGCCAGAATAACCTAAAAGAGGCGCTAAACGGTAATAACAACCCAAGCTATATACTCATAGGCATGAACTGAACCTCATTCTCGTCTGTCTTCATTGGTCGCTCTCTGTAAGGTTATCCTGTCGGCCTAAATTAGCCGAGAGCACTCCACGAAGGTGTGCCAATAGCCCTCAGCGTAGGACTGACACGTACAAATCCCCTTTGAATGAAAATCGTTCGTGTACATACCTAGCAGCTCGCGTATGTCACGCTGTAGAAAGGTCAATGTCAGCGGCAGGACAAAAGGCGCTCTCGATGAGTCAGCAAACGGCAGAGCCTGCAAACTTGCCGGCAAACTTCAAGCTGGAAGTCCACCACGACGCTACAGCTTTCCGTCAGAGTTGCAAGTATGCTGCTACCATATCAGTGTAGGAGCGCCAGAGAAGCGACGAGAAAATACATCAGGCAAAAGATCGATAGCGTTTAATCCCACCTACACCCCCTTCATTGGGCTCCAGAAACGTTTCCCTCTAACCAGGGATGCATTCGAAAGAAAGAAACCGACTAAGCCTTCTTTCGGAAGGCTACAAATGTGTACGCCCCTGCGTTAAGCTTGGCGCGCAGAACAACAGTCCACGTGGCATACACTTTACAGAAGAGCTCGTGTTCGTTTGGCGGTACATTTGTGCGAAGACAAGTTTTTGCATGTTTATTTCTACATAGTAGCAGCACTCTCATGCTCTGCAAACCCCGCGGATTGCACGTATCTTTTTTTTTTTTTTGCTGTCTCGAGATTAAAGGAAAAAATAGATAAAAAAAACATACATCAGCAACAATCGCATATTAGGAATATGGTTATGTGCTCTGAAGGCATAAAGGGCGGGGATAGGAGAAAGCGAATGGGAGCAGGCAAAGGCTGAAAACTGACACACGATATGCCACAACAGGGTTAATTGGAGAGACATATGGGAGAGGCCTTTGCTTTGCAGTGGGTGTAGTCAGGCTGATGATGATGAAGATGATGATGCCACAACGCCTGCAAGCTTCAGAAACAAGGGCGAAGAGAAAGGACGTGGAAAGAAAGAGCGAAGAAAGAGAGAAATTACACGCAAAGCTACGAGAGTCGCCGTATACGAATTAGGCGCTCATACCAAATCAAACCCACTCCAAAGCTGGAATGCTGACGCCTAAGTTGTGTTCGCCTTCGCCGATGTCATAAGGTGTGGATAGATGTCACTGCTGGGGATCGATCTTCGGAACAAGTAAGGAAAGAAAGGAGTGGAGGACAGTCATTAAGACAGCGATCCCACATAAGCAAATGGGACAAGCTGAAGCAAGATGTCGCAAGCTGTAGCCCTTCAATTAAGCTCTGCAAACATTTATGCCGACGCTAAAGGACCTTTTAGCGGCGCAAGTGCCAGAATCCGTCGTTTAAGAGGTGGGGATAAAAGCAAGATACCGAACAGCAGAAAAGACGGGCACATCTCGCAACCAAAATACCTTATCGCCTGGTGCTCAGTGAGCGCTCGTGCCCCGCGACAGCGCTGTCGCAATATCGCTCGATACGGCTCACGACTGAAGCTCGTCGTGGAGAATTGGTTAGCGCTTGAATCCCGACAAAGCGAGATGGAAATCGTGCTACGCTGCCTGGGCCACACCGTCGCTCGGAGCGTGTCAGGGCGAACATTGGCCCTTTTTGTTTTATTCCAAATTTTATTTGCTATTGGGTTTATATTTCTTCCCCCAAAACTATGTGGGAGTACACCCTGAAAGCCTGTTTCCGAGCGCTGAAATAAACGTGATTTTTTGCATGGCATCCGGCTGTTTAATCTAACTTTACCTGTACTACATACGAGTGACTGCTTATTGAATATTACGCCTTTTTCCTTCTATCTTTTGCGCGTTATTTTTGAGTCAGAAACCTGCTTTGTAGCAACATAGCACAGTGGGCGAGTTGGTATTGCATTTTTAAGTAACGAAACAGCTCAACTAAAACGAAGGACCAAGAAAAAGATTTTAGTTATATGGGGTTTTATGGCGCATAAGCAACTAGGGCTATCATGCGCCAAACACAAGGTTAGATTATGTTATGTCAAGTGTACTGAGGTTACATTATAATAGATTTAAAACATTGGCTTTCTTTAGAAACTTACAAACAAGTGAAAATTCGACAAGTGTTTGCTCGCCTAAAAGCAATGCGGGATGAAATGGAATGTGTTCATTGTAAAATACCGTAAAAAATGTTTTTCTAAGTTCTTCGAGATGTGAACAAGAAATTAAAATGTGATTTACTGTGAGCTCCTCACCACACATTTCACACACAGGTTTGTCTTTTTTTGTTAATAAGAAGTTATGGGTGATGTGTGTGTGACCTATGCGTAAACGACATAAAATTACTTCGATAAAACGTTCTTTATGGCGGCATGATTTCCATTCTTTTAAAATGGGCTTTATGGTATGCAGCTTGTTGTGTCCTTCATTTTTCCAAGAACCTTGCCACTTGGCTCTTAGTCTGCTATGCAATAACTTCATGTACTCCCTAGGAGGCAAATTCACATGTTTTATTTCCATGGTTCTGGTTTGTGCAGCACACATGTCGGCTCTCTCATTGTCCCTAATGCCAATGTGACTGGGAACCCAGCAGAATTTTATAACATGTTTTCGTGTTGTGACCTTTACTATATTGTGCATGATGGTTCCAATCAGTGGCTCTGTGGCATTTTTGGAGTTTAATGCTGTAAGGACGCTCAGTGAATCTGTATAAATGATGCTGTTTTTGATGTTTTCATTTGTTATTTTCTGTACCGCAACACTAATAGCATAACACTCCGCGGTGAAAACTGTAGCACATGAGGGCAGTCGTACTGCATTTTCAATTTTTCCTTGTATTACTGCGCTTCCTACATGAGCATGAGTTTTTGACCCGTCAGTATGAAATGCAGTGTAATTTCTGTATTTTTCTTGTAGTGCTAGATATTCTTGTATCATATGGTCGTGTGGCGTACAGGTTTTACTGAAGCGTGTTAGTGTGACGTCACACACTGTGGGGTGGTGGTGGTGAAAACTTTTATATTGTAAAAAAAAGAGTTTGGGAGCCACAGAGTGGCCCCGCTACATGGTCGGCGTTCCTAGTCCGGGACACCGCACGACGAGGCCCCGTCTCTCGCCCGTTTCACCAGAGCCCTTTGGGACTCAAGCGAGGAGCAGTTGAGGAGGGCAGTCTCCCATGCCTCTCTGGAAGGGGTAGGGGAAGGGGGGAGGTGGGGATTTTGAGTACATGCCCACACCATGTGGAAGATATCACAGGTCTCCCCACAGTGTGGGCATCGCCCATCCGTGTTAGGATCGTAATGTTTTATTATTGCAGGACAGAGTAGAGTACCTGTCTGCAGGCGCCTTAAAGTTCGCTCCTCCGTCTTACTCAGCCCTTTTGCAGGGGCCGGGAAAAGGCGGTGGTTGTCGCTATAATGTGTTAATATTTCCCTGAATCGCAGCAGCGGCTGGTTAGTCTCCGAGCCAGAAGAGCTGGGATGAGGAGCCCGGTGAGTAAGCGCTCGGGCAGCCGCGTCAGCGGCCTCATTACCTCGTAAGCCCTGGTGGCCAGGAGCCCAAATGATTCGTTTGGGTGTTGGATCAGTGGCAGTCCGTCTTAGAATGCAAGCAGCTAAGGGGGAGATCTCCCCTGCCAAGTAATGTTCACATGCTTTTCGGGAGTCCGTGATGATTATTCTCGAATTGGCGTGGGCGGCAGCAAGCGCTATCGCTACTTCCTCGGCCCGCATTGAATTCGGGGCTCGAAAGGAGAGTCCATCAACGTGCATTTCCTTGTGAACGACAGCGGCCGAGTAAAATCCCGTGGGCGATGGCCCTGCTACGTCTACATAATATACACCGGGTCGGGAGCCGTGTTGTCTCTCAAGAGCCCGAGCCCGCGCTTGTCGTCTGTTTTCATGCATGTCGGTGTCCATGTTACGGGGGAGCGGGGAGACCCAGAGCATATGGCGCCATAGTACTGGGATACGCTCCGCCTCCTCTGGAGTGCAGTCGTGTTGGATGTGTAAGCGGTTTAGCAGGCGGCGCCCAGGAGCCGTCTGCGTGAGCCGCGTGTATTGGTTCACGGGGTGGGCCTCCCGCAGCTCCTGGTAGGAGTTTAGCACCCCCAATGCCTTGAGTTTGGCATTAGAGGTAGCCACCGGGAGATCCAGGGCTCGCTTAGTTGCCTTGCGGATGATGGCGTCTATTCGCGCCTCGTCTTGCTTAGTAGTGCGGAGATATGGCACGGCGTAGAGGATCCGGCTAGTCACGAAGGCATAGACGAGCCGAAGCGCGTCCCTGCCCCGCAGACCACCCCGCTTGTTGGAAACGCGGCGGATCATGCGCCCTACCTGTTCGCCTACTCTCTTGAGTTTCGCAATAGTGGAGTCCGGTCTGAGTCTCTGGTGAATGAAAAGGCCCAGGATACGGAGCTCCTCCACCTCTCTAATAGGACCTCCTGACAGAGAGATGTGTATTGCTGTCCTATCCTTTGGGTTCGCTCTGACATGCAGAAGCTCTGATTTCGCTGGAGCACATTGGAGCCCACAGTCATTAGCATACGCATCGACTATGGAAGCAGCCTGCTGAAGGCGGTCCTCCATGTCTCCAAGGCTCCCCTGAGTGGTCCAAATTGTAATATCATCTGCATATAACGCGTGTTGAATGCCTTCCACCCGGGCCAATTGGCTTGGGAGGCGCATCATAGCAATGTTGAACAGGAGCGGTGATAGCACTGCTCCCTGAGGGGTACCCCGTGTTCCCATCATGTAAGGGCCGTATTCCTCGCCCTCAATCCGAAGAAAGGCCTGGCGATTAGACAAGAAATCTCTTACATACGCGTAGGTCCTAGCCCCACAATCGGTAGAACTCAAGTTGGCCAGGATGCTTCCGTGTTTCACATTGTCGAAAGCCCCTTTCAGATCAACGGCGAGGATGGCTTTGTCATTGTGTTGCATAGTTGTGGGTCGTATTACATCCCTGTGCAGCTGGAGAAGGACATCCTGTGCAGACATGTGAGGGCGAAACCCGAACATGGTGACTGCAAAGAAGCCCTTACTCTCCAGGTATGGAGAGAGGCGATCCCGTACCATCGTCTCCATAAGCTTGCCCGCACATGAGGTCAGTGATATGGGCCTCAGGTTGTCCGTATTCACGGCCTTACCTGTTTTAGGGATAAACGTCACAAGTGACGTTTTCCACTCGGGAGGGAGTGGACGCCCGTCCCAGATCTGGTTGATGTATTCTAATAAATGAAGGTAGGCTGAGTCCGGTAGGTTCGCCAACAGGTTCACTGTTATGTGGTCCCGTCCCGGAGCCGTACCCCGGCGCATTTTTGCTAAGGCCGCCTTAAGGTCGTGCAACTCAAAAGGGGCATCGAGTGTTTCATTAGGCCTGCCAGAGTACATGTACTGTTGCCCAGGCGGGTCCTCCATACGACAGAGATATCTGTCGCACAGAGTGTCCGCAAGTTGCGCCGTCGTACCTTGATACCCTTGCAGAGCCCGCCGGAGCTGCTTTTGCGTCTCCCCTCTCGTTTGGGAGGGGTCGATTAGACTGCGAAAGAGACGCCACGTCCCCTTCGAGCTCATCTGATGAGCTGCGGCGTCGCAGCGTGCTATCCAATTTGAATCTGAGAGCTCGGCAGCATACGCTGCAGCCTGCTCTGTGAGTTTGGCTATGCGGTCGCGTAATTTGCGATTAGTTTTCTGCTTTTTCCACCGTTTAGTTAAGCTCCGGTGCGCCTCCCACAAATGCAGGAGGTGGGTGTCCACTGCGGGGATCTCTTCGGTGGTTTGTAGTGTTGTGACGTGTTGTTTCTGAATGTTGTATATGTGGTTAGCCCATTCCGCGTAGCCGCCGGAAAATAGTACGGGAGGGATAGTGTGATTCCGGAATTTGTGCCAATCGGTCAGCTTGGCCTGGCCCCATTTTTTGCGCGCTGCCTTTGCCTCGAGTGTAATCCGGAGAAGGAGGTGATCGCTGCCTAGAGAATCTCCCAAGTTCTCCCATGCAGCCGCTCTAGCATTTTTAACGAGAGAAAGGTCTGGACACGTGTCGCGGGTTACCGAATTCCCCACTCGAGTGGGATACGCCGGGTCCGTGAGCAACGTGAGGCTGAGGGTGGAGATGAGCTCCGCCAGCTTACGTCCTCTTGCCTGTTCGCTGTGGGGAGAGAGTACCACGGTGGTAGCGCTTCGTGTCTTGGAGCAATATTTTTAATTTCGTTTAGTATGTTCAGAGCTTGGCATTTTTCTTCGAAGCGCAAGAGCAACGGCTTAATCGCGTGAGGCTTGTTATTGAAGAGTATTCGGGATGGGCATTTCGTCAAAATTGGGTAACAGAGATGTTTGGGCTGAGAAAGGATTTTGAGGATGTATGTACAAGTTAGTGCAGTTCTTCGATCTTCTAAGGAAGGTTCATTCGTTTCCACATACAGACTTGCTATTGGTGAAGTTCTGTAAGCACCGGAAGACAACCTTAAACCAAGATTGTGGATAGGATCCAGTCGTTTTATGTAGGATGGTCTTGCTGAGCCATATACTATGGACCCATAGTCTAACTTAGAGCGAACCAGAGAACGATATATATGTAACAAGCATGCCCTATCAGACCCCCAGCGTTTTCTTGACAGTAGTTTCAGTATATTGAGGGCCTGGGAACCTTTTTTCTTTAAGCTGTTTATATGTGGCAAGAAAGTGAGCTTTTTATCGAAAGTTACTCCTAGAAATTTATGCTCTTGTTTGACAGGTAATGGGGTCTGGTTTAGATATAGTGTGGGGTCGGCCTGTAGGCCTCGTCTCAAAGAGAACAGAACCGCTACTGTTTTCTGAGGGGAAAATCTAAATCCGTTTCTATCCGCCCAGGTGGCCAGTTTATTTATTGTTATTTGTATCTGTCGTTCACAGGTAGGTATGCTGGAAGACGTGCATGCTATTTGGAGGTCATCTACGTAAACTGAGTACATTATGGATTTTGGGATTACTTTTCCTATGGAGTTCATTTTGATGATGAATAAGGTCGTGCTGAGGATGCACCCCTGGGGTACGCCAGTTTCTTGTATAAAAGTGTTGGAGAAGGTTGCGCCTAGGCGGACTCGGAACGTGCGGTTGGTTAGGAAGTCGTTCAAACAGCTCAGCATCCTGCCGCGGATACCTAGGTCCGCTAGGTCACGGAGGATACCGAACCTCCACGTGGTATCGTAAGCCTTCTCCAGGTCGAAGAAGACCCCGATACAGTGTTGCTTGTGGATGAACGCTTCCCGGACTGTGTTCTCAAAGCGAACAAGGTGATCGGTTGTGGAACATGTCTTTTTAAACCCGCATTGGTGTATATCTAAAAGTTGCCGGGACTGAAGTATGAAGGTTAGTCTGATGTTTAGAATGCTTTCGAATGATTTTGCTATACAGCTAGTGAGTGCTATGGGCCTGTAACTGGTGGGACTAGTTGGTGGTTTGCCAGGTTTTAGAAAGGGTACTATGATTGCTTCTCTCCATGCTTGGGGGATTTCTCCACTCATCCATATTTTATTGAAAAATTTTAGGAGAGCCTCTATGGCAGTCTCAGAGAGGTGAGCAAGCATGGCATAATGTATATTGTCTGGGCCTGGTGCTGTCTTTTTACCGGATGTTAGTACTGTGTTTAGTTCCTGCATTGTAATAAGCTGGTTGTAGTCTTCATGTATGCATGTTCTGAAGGGAAGTTTTGTTTTTCTACTATTATTTTGTGCTTTTGAAAGGAGTGTGTGTAGTTGGATGAGCTTGAAACTATAGAAAAATGCTCACCCAATATGTTGGCCTGCTCTTCTAATGTTGTTTGAGTACCGGGTGTTGTTAGCATTGGAAATGTGAAAGGAGTAAAATTTCCAGTGAATTTCCGCACCTGCTCCCACATTTTTTGGATGTTATTGAGCTGTTTATCGAGGATATGTACTGTTGCCATGATGCCCTTTCTGCGTTGCGTCTGATGTATCGTGCTTTTGCTCTTGCTTTTTTAAAGTTTATGAGATTCTCATGTGTTGGATATCTCCGAAAAATGCCCCAGGCTTTGTTTTGTTTCTTTTTTGCATCTTTACATTCTTTTGTGTGCCAGTATTTGTGATTTTGTTTTACTATTCCAGAGGATTGAGGGATAGCTAAATGTGCGGCAGCTAAGATACAATTCGTGAATTTTTCATTTATTTCATTGATGTCAACATTTTCTAAAACTATTTTCTCTAATGTAGCTTGTGCTGTAAAAAGTTGCCAGTCAGCTAAATTTAGCTTCCAACACCGTGGTTTTGTGGGAATAACTGTTAGCGAGGATGAAAGACTTATTACGACAGGGAGATGATCACTTCCATATGGATTGTCTAAAACACTCCAGTTAAAATCGTTAAAAACAGACGGTGAACTAAAAGACAAATCTAAAACACTCATTTTCCCCGAGGTTTGGGAGCAGTATGTAGGTTTATTAGAGTTGAGTAAACAGACGTCATTGCATAAAATAAAATCCTCTACGAGATGGCCTCTGGCGTCAGTTTTCTCACTTCCCCAAAAATATGAATGTGCATTAAAATCTCCAACTACCAGGTATGGCTCTGGTAGCTGCTCTAAAAGATCCTCTAAGTCATGTAGTGTTAAATTAAAGTGCGGATCGATATATAGTGAGCACACTGTGATGGTTTTATGGGCAACCAGAGTGGCTGCGACAGCTTCAAGTCTTGTTTTTAGTTTAAGCTCTCGAGCCGGGACGCCGCTTTTCACTATGATGGCTACGCCTCCCGATAGTCGGCTCGCCTGTTCCCGATCGCGGCGGAAAACAGTGTAATTCTTTAGAAAGTTATTTTTTTGGGGACCTAAATTTGTTTCTTGTAGACATAAGGCGACAGGAGCATGTGCTCCTAGTATGTCTTTTATGTCACTGTAATTGTTTAAAAGTCCTCTACAGTTCCATTGTATTATGAAAGCCATCTTAATTTTGTGTTTCTATAGGGTGGAAAGGTAGATCAAGTTGTTGTTGGCCCCGTGACTCGGGGCCTGTCTTTTTTTGATCGATCCAGGGAGCTCCGCCGACCGTCCGACGTGGACGGCGTGGGGCTGCCCGGGGCCGTGTCCATCGCCTCTGCGGAGGCGCTGGACGACCGTGCAGGAGGCACGTTCGCGTTCGAGTTTGACCTCGACCTGTGGGAAGAGGTCTTGAGGCCCGCCGACCCGGGGGTCTGCGCAGCCTGACTTGTAGTTGGCGGAGCAGCGTTAGCTGCTCTGCCTTGGGGCGCGGATGGCACCGCCACAGGCTCACTGCGTGTGACCTGGACGGGTGCCGAAGCCTGGTGTGGTGCGCCGCGCCCACGCACCACATCGGCGAAGTTTTGTTTTGTTGTGAACGAGAATGAGTTGGTGAGTGCAAAACGCCTTCTCGCTTCTTTAAATGAAATGTTTTCCCTTGTCTTTATGGTGATTATCTCCTTTTCTTTTTTCCAGGACGGACACGCCCTGGAGTACGCTGCATGGTCACCTTCACAGTTTGCGCAGTGCGGGGCTGCGTCACATTGATCAGAATGATCCTTCGAGGCGCATTTCGCGCACGTTTTCCGGCCGCGGCAACTTTGTGAGCCGTGACCGAACCTTTGGCAGTTGAAACATCGGCGAGGGTTGGGAATGTATGGTCTCACGTTAACTTTTAGGTATCCTACTTCGACTGTGTCGGGCAGTGTGCTGATGTTGAACGTCAGGATCATGTGTTTTGTGTCTATTTCCTTATTATCCTTCCGGATCTTGATTCTGTGAACATCTATCACGTCTTGGTCACTTAGACCTTCGAGCATCTCTTTTTCAGTGATGTGGACAAAGTCATTTTCGGATATAACACCTCGGACGGTGTTCAGAGATCGGTGTGACGTCATGGAGACAGGAATATCCCCAACAGATACAATGTTTGCGAGTTTTGAATGTTGGACGTTGTCACGCAGTTCGAGCAGTAAGTCACCGCTGGCCATTTTAGATACCTTGTAGCCAATGCCCAAGGCTTCTGTCAAACACTTTGACACTAGGAAGGGGGACAGGATTCTAGCTTGTTTATCTTGTACTTCACTATGGATCACATGGTACTTAGGAAAACTGACTTTTCTTTTTTGAAAAAACTGTTCTGCTTCGTTCCGCCCTCTCTTGAGAGAGCGATCTGGTTTGGAAAAAGGGGGAGCCATAAAAATTCTAGTTTTTCGGTCATGGTGCCAGCCACCCACCATGGAGCCCAACAAGGGGACGAGACAGGAACTTGCGAGCAAGTCCTGCCCACGCCAGCTGTACACCTTAACTATAACCTAATATGACTCAACTCAGGGTAGTTGGTCACACACGGTTAACCCTCGCCGCCAGGAAAAAGATGAAAACACGAAGAAAAGAGGAGGAGACAGGAGAGTTGTAAGAAAGAGATAGGAAAGTGAAAGATGGAGAGAAGAAGAGGAAAAGGCGACTGCCGATTTCCCCCGGTCGGGTCAGGCCGGAGGTGCCGTCTACAGGAAGCTGGGGCCAAAGTGGTGTGTTGCCTCCGCCGAGGGGCATTAAGGGTCCAAACGCTCGGCATCGGCTCAACCACCAGGATCCCCTTTTCCCCGGACACGGCGATGCCACGCACGGCTAAGCGCGGATGCTCGGGTCCGTGGTGACGCATTGTTCACCATCATCCCCCTGCGGGGATGTCCCTGCGGATGCTCGGGTTAACCCCGTGGTGTCGCCACTCACCAACGTCTGCATGCTGCAGACGCCTCCCTGCGGGGACCAAGAAAAAGAGAGAAAAGAACACGCGCCACGAGCAAGCCCCAGCGCGTGTTCGTGTCTCTCTTTTTCTTGGCCCTTCGTTTTAGTTGCGCTGTTTCGTTCCTTAAAAACCTGCTTTGTATTGTTTTCTTCTATGTGCTGTTCAGTCTTTTGTATTTTGTTGCTTCCTTTAGTGTCTCTTTTTTTCGTTACAGGACCTGCCATGGTGGCTGAGTTCAGGATCGAATACAGGGCGTGGCGGCCGCCTTTCGGTGGATGCCAGACGCAATGCTGTCCGTGCGCTGTGCGATGTCAGTTCGTGCTAAAAACTCCCAGGCGGTCAAAAACACTATGGAGTCCCCCTCCACTACGTCCCTCATTGTCCTGACGCATAGCTTCGGGACGTGAAGCAACAGGAGCTTCCCTTGGAACTAGGGCCGTCTTTCACTCACTTTGTTCGCGAAATTTTGTAATAAACGAATCGATAAACAAACTCGACATCTGACATTATTGGGTTTTCTATTTCGTCGCGTTGAATGGGCATTCGTGGATGTGGCTGCTCTGTCCATGCACTGCAGTCAGAAATTCCGAAAATTTTGTGACTTCTAATACTGTACTGCTAGCCCATTTTTGTTCTGCGTTTGCTGCATATATATCTTCTTCAGCTTGATTATGCACTCCTTCAGTATAAGTAAATCTGCGCGCAAGTTTACGCAAGCGAGAATTTTAACAAAACAACTACGCCGCAGACACTAAAGGCTCTGCACTGCGCAGAAGCTCGCCTCCAAAATTGTGCACGCAACTCGAAGCGCGCCGACAAGAAATTGAGAAAAAGCAACGACGATAGATTGCATATTCAACACATGGGAAATAATCACGAAACACAAAGCACAAAATAAAATTATCCGGTATAATATCGATGATGAATGCAAAAAAACTTGAGGGGTTTCTTATCCGTATTCTTATAAAGAGGAAAGTGTGATAGCATTTAGGTTGCTTTCGAGAGTCTTGAAATTTTCAAGCTTGGTGGTGTGCTAAGATTGGCCCACTGGTGGTTGCGTATTTGAAGACAGGTTGGGCTAGTGAAATTCTCGAGCTTCCGTAAGGCTAATGAGCAGCGCCACGGTGTATAGGTGACGACTGCATTGAATGTACTTCAATTAATTTTATTGCCACAGGCTACAAGACAATAGATTATATTCACGCTATCAGTCAGGTGATAGAGAAACGCGCAGAATATAACCAACCCCTATACATAGCCTTCATTGATTAAGAAAAAGCATTTGATTCAGTGGAAAACTCAGCAGTCATGAGGCATTGCGGTTTCGGAGTGTAGAGGAGTCTGATGTGAAAATATTGCAAGATATATATAACGATTGCACAGCTACCATAGTTCTCCATAAAGTCAGCATTAAAATTTCAATAAGGAAAGGTGTCAGGCAGGGAGACACGATTTCGCCTATGCTATTCACTGCCTGTTTACAGGACAGGAGGTATTCCGGGGCCTGAAATGGGAACAGTTGGGAATAAGAGTTAATAAAGAATACCTAAGTAATCTGGGATTCGCTGATGAGATTGCCTTGATAAGTCACTCAGGACATGAACTGCAAAGCATGATGAATGAGTTAGACAGGCAGAGAAGAACGGTGGGGCTAAAAATTAACATGCAGAAAACCAAAGTAATATTCAACAGTCTTGCTCTTGAGCAGCTGTTCGCAATTGGTAACGAGGAGCTGGAAGTGGTAATTAAATACGTCTACTTAGGTCAGGTATAGTGGCCGCTGATCCGGGTCAGGAGAGGGAAATGACTAGAAGAATAAGAATGGTGTGGAGCTCATATGGCAGGTTCTCTCAGGTCGTGAATGGCAGTTTACCAATATCTCTCAAGAGAAAGGTATACAACAGTTGTATCTTACCGGTACTCATTTATAGGGCAGAAACGTGCGAGCTATGGAAAGAAAAATGATTGGTGTAACGCTAAGAGATCGGAAGAGGGCGGAGTGGGTGGGAGAACAAGCGCGGGTTAATGACATCTTAGTCGAAATCGAGAGGAAGAAGTGGACTTGGGCAGGGCATGCAGTGCGAAGGCAAGATAACCACTGGTCCTTCAGGGTAACGGAGTGGATTCCAAGAGAAGGCAAGCGTAGCAGGGGGCGGCAGAAAGTTAGGTGGGCGGATGAGATTAAGAAATTTGCGGGGACACGGTGGGCGCAGCTGGCAAAGGACAGTGTTAATTGGAGAGACATGGGAGAGGCCTTTGCCCTGCAGTGGGCGTAGTCAGGCTGATGATGATGACACGGGACGGTAATTCATAACCCAGCGGGCTGGTTGCCACGCGTGATGGCGGCCGGGTTGCGTTGTCGTGGCAAGGTCACGTGATGTCTCTCGACCAATCATTCGGAATTGCAAATTTGGCGGTGCTCTCTGATTGCATCCTCTAAGCTCACGTGAACTGGATGACGTCATTTCACAATTATCCAACCAGGGAAATTGAAAACTGGCGGCTCTCTCTGACTGGTCAGTTGGGGCTACGTGACCCCATTTGACCAATCGCATTAAATTATCCCTTGGCCAGCTGCATTTAATTGGCCAAAATAGGTATAGCCTTTCTTATGGACGTTGTAGTTGCAGTCTCAGGCGGATGTGCTTATTTTTCTAAAGATTGGTTTATTGGTTTAAGTTGGGATTTAACGTCCCAAAGCGACTCAGGCTATGAGGGATGCCATAGGGAAGGGCTCCGGAAATGTGGACCACCTGGGATTCTTTAACGAGCACTGACATCGCACAGTACACGGGCCTCTAGAATTTCGCCTTCATCGGAACTCAGCCGCCGCAGCCGGAATCGAACCCGCGTCTTCCCGCAGTCATAATTCATAATTCGGCAGCACCAAATTCATGTTTTCGGCCATGCAGGACCAATTCGAAGGTCACGCTTTCCAGTATATTCCTCCAAACACCTTTCCTTCCTCCATGAGACCAAGGAACAAACGATCGCAGCGCTACATTTCCCTATGAGTGACTACGAAGCAGCATGCAGTACACGAAGAAGCGTTGGCACCCGCCGCGGTGGCTTGGTTAAGGAGCTCGTCTACCGAGCCGAAGTACCCGGGTTCGAACCCGACCGCGGCGGCCGCGTTTCAATGGAGGCGGAACGCAAAAGGCGTCCGTGTGCTGTGCGATATCAGTGTACGTTAAAGATCCCCAGGTGGTCGAAATTATTCCGGAGACCTCCACTACGGCACCTCTTTCTTCTTTCGCTGCCACCTTCCTCCCTTGCCTTACAGCGCGGTTCAAGTGTCCACCGAGATATGTGAGACAAATACTGCGCCATTTCCTTTCCTCGAAAACCAATTTACAAAACCAATGTTAATTTAAAACCGGCGACAATTTGCGTTCGCAGTACTCCAGCCGTGATTCACCAGAGGCGGTTGTCTTCCTTCGCCTGCATAGCTGGAGCAATCGGCGGCATCGTGCACGAAGCTAAATCTATGAAGGATTCAAACAGCGGTGTTTCAAACGGCACAGTTTTTGCTGCCTCTAAATTCCGGCAGTTTTGACGGCGTGAGCAGAGTGAAATGGAAATGGCGCTGTAGAAAAATCCGTCGGACGAAACGGCGGTAAAAAACTCACAGACGATTACGATCGCCGGTAAGGCGGAGTTTGAGCGCAGCTCACCACACGTCATAGCAGGTGGCGTGTGAAAAGCTGTGTAGGTGCGTAACACGCAACCCGGCAGGTGGCGTTTCAGGCTGCTAGCCGCCTTCCGTGATCTTCCCGTGACAGCGACCTTCCAGGTGTCGTTTAGCTCTGCCGCTTGAAGGACCGGTTACGCCGACAACGCAAATGGCCGTTTCACATGATGCGACGCGAACGAAAAACTTCGGTGCAGTCGCAGTGTCGCAGCGGCGCCAGTCGCGACAGCCCTTTCACATGCTTGCGGCGCCTGCGATTTCTGTTGGTGCGGCACGAGCGGCACCGGCATAATTTACCAATGATAAACGTAGAACACGCTTAAGTTTTACTTTTTTAATTGAATTAATGTATTTTTATTAAAATATCAAGTACTTTATGCAAATAAGGTATTCTTAAGTTTTTGCTTTTGTACGCAACTACGATGAGCAGCTCGTTAAATAATGCACGTGACATGTTGAGAAATCAACAGACCCGAGCGCGTGGAGGAAAAAAAAAGTTTTTTCTTCCTCGCCCGAGCGCTTCCAAACAAAGTGAAAATACCTCTGGTGCAGTTTCGACGTCTTCCGCTACGTCGTTTCCTGTGATGTCACACTTTTGAATTCTATTGGCTGACGGCCGCGTCGTTCGCAACGATCGCTGCGACTGTGCGGCGTGCGACCAACTGGTTGGAAGCCTGCCGCAGCCGCTCTGCGACGGGAGCGGCGTGCCTTTCTGTCGCAGTGCGGCTGAAATCGCAGTGCGCTGTGGCAAGAATCGCACCATGTGAAACGGGCAAAACACCAAAGCCAACGACGACGCGGGACGCAGGAACGGGCGCATAAGAGCTGCATGCGCTATAAAACCTTTCACGCGGATATTAATGTGGATGTCTTTACCCGTGGTGAATACAGAATTATCAGTGCTTCTAATATGCGAAGGATCGAACACGTGTGCACAGGACGCAGCGGCAATTGCTATAACTACACTGCATCCAATCAGTGACCGCCAACCGGCAAAACTCCATTCTAACCACCGGTTACCCAGAACTGACGAACACATCTAAGCAAGAGTGTGTTTCCTGCCCCACTGATGTGTAAATACAGCAACACGCTAGATCCCAAGAAAATATACGGAACATAAGGTAATTGGGGAGCATCACCTGCAGCAAAGCACTCGGCGATGATCCCTCCCCTGCTTTGTTAAAGCAAAACAATTTGGGGGGCGCTTAAGGACTTCCTTTATGGGTATGACGAGGCTGCGTTAATGGATCGCGTTAGCGGCTCCCCTTGCCCACGCAGACACGGACACTGCTTCGATATTATGTGAAGGGCCAGTACATACAGAGCCCTGTTTTAACCGTCGGATACGAAGTCCTGACTGGTCGTCACACACAGCCGCCACGTTAAGCGAATTCTCTGTTTCTGAGAGCCGTGTGTTTTGGTGCGAGGTGGATATGCTGTGCAAGATCGACCTCCTGTCTGGCTGCATTAACCCGATGCATGTGTGTGTGTGTCTACCGGAATTTTGATGTGCGGGCAGAGTGCCAGGAGGATGCTGGTGTGAGTATACGCATGGCCGGTTCGCGGTATGCGACCTAGTTAATTAAGTAAGACCGCAAGCGTGCCACGGTTGCTGCACATCGATGCAACAAAGAAAAAAGTGGCTGCGTGGCCTATAGGCCCGCTACTCCTAGACGATGCAGGTACTTTTTCTGACTTTTTTCTTTTCTGACTTGCACCCCAATGGTCAGGGGTTGGATTCCCGACTAATCACACTAATTTTCTTTTGAGCGCATTTCATTCACTTCATGTACTTGCAAGTCCTAATGACGTCTGAGAAAGCTGCGATCTGCCGATCGCCAGTTTTCTAATGTTTTAATCACTTTTCAAATCCACCCCGCTTCACGTGGGATGTAGCCACCTTTTCGACCATATTGTGTTTAATACTAAGAATAATACTAATAATGTTCATTTCACCATCAAAATATACGTGATGGCAGGATGCCCAAAGCTGCCCACAGGACAGCTTCACTGCCATGGACACCAAGTCGCTAACTTTGGCAGCAAAACAGTGTGTCACCCAACTTTCGATACATATGTATTAAAAAATATCACACACAATCCGAACAGGCACTTCCCGTAAGAAAAATAAAATGACATATATGAAGTAAACAAACGAACGATGCATTTAATTCGCATTAGAAACGCAATAGGCAGTCAGTTATTGAAAAGTTTAGGTTTAGGTTTATGGAGTTTAACGTCCCAAAGCGACTCAGGCTATGAGGGATGCCGTAGGGAAGGGCTCCGGCAATTTCGACCACCTGGGGTTCTTTAACGTGCACTGACATCGCACAGTACACGGGTCTTTTTGAATTTCGCCTCCATTGAAATTCGAACGCCGCGGCCGGGATCGAAGTTAGTGAAAAGTTCTTGTACGAAGTAGTTCTTAGGGCAATATTACTAAAAGAAAGGGCATTTAGCAGACATGGTACTATGTTTTCTAGTGTTTGAAAGCCACATATTGTTCTGTATGTTTTAATATGCCACTGATCGACGCTTCTTGGGTAGTGTACTTGCAGCACTAAAAACAGACGCCTCCCGATCTTACGCAGAACGGCATCCTTGAAGTCATTGCTGTAAAAGTAACTACAAGCTTCTAGTCAACATATTAACGGTCAATGCACCGCGCTACGACATGGAAATAAATACCGGGCAGACTGGTGACAATTCCCAGAGGGGCGACAGGTAAAACGGTTTGCTTAATTGTTTAGAGCTCAACAAAGAAAATTTTTAGATTTGTTAAGGACATTTTGAGTCTAAAATATTCGAGTGTTTAAATAGACCTAAAGCTTAATTTGCATCGTATGCCGCGTTATTTAACTGGTCACTTCGCCACTATGGTCGAACTTTGTACATAGTTTGCTTTGCGTTGGTGCGCTCTGCTCGTTAGGTCTCTAGCTGATGATTTTTTTTTTTCAAAATGGTACCAAAATCGTCATTTAGTAGTACCTGTGCTGCGATCTGTCGGCAAGTCAAAAATGCTTTGGACGAGCCCTACTCTCCTTAAACCGAATACAGAGTTCCGGAAAATACACAAGCT
Source organism: Amblyomma mixtum (assembly GCF_055824585.1). NCBI lineage: Eukaryota > Metazoa > Arthropoda > Arachnida > Ixodida > Ixodidae > Amblyomma > Amblyomma mixtum. The sequence continues at coordinate 7,553,201 of NC_143018.1, read as the reverse complement.
GAACTCGTCATGAGCCATAAATTACTATCGGTTTATGAGAAACCTGGCTCGGCCAAATCTGCTAAGGGGTTAACGGAACTGAGTAATGTACGAGGAAATTGGAAGCGAGCGGGCAGCCCGCACAATAATCAGGTAGGAATGAAAGCAAGTGTCCCGTCAACTGAAACGAAGAGAAAAACCGTGCGCAGAGGAACAACCGATTGTTTCATACTTCGGTGTGACGCGACACAGAGGCGCTCATGATGTAGTGCTGTCTAATCAAGCTTTCTTTGACACCGAAAGAAACGGTTGTAAAACTCAGTTATTCTGAACATACATAAAGAGGCACCAGCAAAATGGAGAAAAAATGGGGAAAAAAATGTGATATCCAACAAGCAGACCCCGCCTGAACACATGCTGCGCACGGACACGTCTCGGCGTGTCATATTAAAGGTGGAAAAACAAGGGAGGTCACAAGCGAGCAGACGTGCCCACCGCACAACGAGATTTCGCCGTTAAAAAATACAGTTTGCGTCTGATCGTTCGGTGTTGTCCTCTCGCACATCGCAGTTTGCAGTTCTAATGTTTTCTGCATCAGTTAAGCTCTTTTTCGAAGCTGTTCTCACACGCTGTACTTTCGACTAAATTTTTCGTTTTTCTGGTGATCTTATATATATATAGCGAGTCAGGTTCACCCCTTTCTGCAATGCGAAAGCCCGAGGGTAAAATAAATGAAATGAAACGAAATAGGTGCAAATGAATGCAGTCTCACGCAGAGCAAATTTGGACAGTGCAGCAGAGAGCACGCGCGGACGAACTCAGAAAGTTTGAAAATGCAACGGGCAAGCTGTAACGCGCGAGAGACACGCATGCGCAGATTGTATTGCAGGGGTTGATTCGACCGAAACAGGTCACGGGGAGAGCACACAGTGCGAACAACATACGCACGTGCGAATGCACAAAACACGCCGCAAGCAGCAGGTTGGTGGTCTCCAGGCAGCACGGAAGGACCGTAAATCACGGTTGCCACCGCCGAGAGATACAGAGCGACCCGCTTGCGAGTCGCCGACCGCGTGCTGGTGCGGTGGCTCTGTTTGCGGCTCTACGGTTCGTGTTGCTCTCTTCTATAGCCACTGCTGCGCTTCGAATTAGGGGCCAGGGAGGCGCTTCGAAAGCGACGACTGCACATGTGTGCTCTCTTAGAAAAAAAAAGATGCCCAGGCTTAGCTTGGTTAAGCCAAGAAAGCGTTGCATATTGCGCGGTCTTTTTGCGCGAGGTATTGCTTGGCGGCACTCGATTTTCTCAGCAGCTTTTCCTCCGTGACGTATGGATGGATGGATATATGGATAGGAGCGCCCCCTTTGATACGGGGCGGTGGCAACCGCCACCATGCTTAGCCGTCCTTTATTTCTTTTTTTCTTTCCTTTTTTTCTCTTTTTTCGTGGTTTGGTGGCGTCACGTTACCACGTGACGTGACGTGATGTCACCAAACCACGTGACGTCACGTCACGTGGTTTGATGGCTACCCGGCCGCGCCCATGGGCTGAACTGAGTGATTGCAATATGCTACGCATAAAAGGAAGTGGAAACGTAGTAACGGCTGCTGTTACAACCTTTTTTTAACCCTTACTACCTATGTACTATGTTCCTACGACATTGTTACTACCTCAAGAGAAAATTAAGTAGTAACAAGGTAGTGACTTCTGCTGTTACTACGTTTTTTGGCAGTTACTACACTTGCACGACCTCATTATAACCCTGGTAGTATCCATTACCACCTTGGTCTGGAAATGAATGATCGGAATATGCACATGTATGTATACTAACATTCCTGGTGACATTGCTACTCAATGCCCCATGTTTTTATTTGATGAAAAGGGTTTCCTGAATGGCAGCAAATCTAACAATCTTGGAAATCTAGCAAATCTAGCAAATCTTACTGCAGGTAGTTACTGTTGCTACCTTTCCAGAGGTAGTAAATGTTACTACCTTGCTGTTACTACGCACAGTCACTACATAGGTAGTCATATGTGTGACGGTTGTTGCTACCCCAAAATGTAGTAACCTCAACTACCTTTTTTTTTTTAGAGTGTGGCACTTCCTGGGCATTCATTTTCAGCACGGCGTCGCAAGCATTACCCTCGCCATAATATAACAGAATGCAAGAAATAGATATGATTTCGTTTTTGTGTGATTGCACTAGGTTAAATGACTTTATCCCAGAGTACGAATACCTACTAGTGCTCTGTAGAATAGTCATTTCAAAACCTCACTTGTAGCTGTGCTGTAACAAAAAAAATTGACTCAGACAACGCGTTGTTGTGGCAAGCAGCATTCGATGGATGTACTTAATTATCGCCCTATTTCTCTAACCAGCGTCCCGTGCCAATTCATGGAACACGTCATTTTGAGTTTTCTGGATGCTAACAAGCTTTTTCGTCCTTCGCAACATAGCTTCCGCAAGAGTTTTTCTTGAGCAACACAGCTTGCAATTTTCTTTCATGATCTGCACGGTAATCTTTTTTTTTTTTGCCCAAGAGTTCCTACCATGTATATGGTGAAATAAACGATTTGAATTGAATTGAACTGAATCTTGACAGAAATGGCCAAGCCGTTTCTTTAGGTTTTGCAAAAGCCTTCGACACCGTACACCACGGAAGCTTACTACTACAGCTAGAGCAGGTAAATTTACGCCCTAACATACTGGCATGGATCAAGGAATTTCGAACAAACCGCTCCCAATTTGTTTTCGTAAACACCCAAAATTCTACTTCCCTCGTTGTAACATCAAGCTTCCCACAAGGCTCTGTCCTTGGTGCGCTGCTGTTTTCAGTCGACATTAATGATTACAAACACATCTAACCTGTAAGCTTCGCATGTTTTCCGATGTCTGCGTCATCTATCGTACAGTGACAAATCCCACAAAGCAGCTCTTCAAAATTATCTTAATTACGTTCATTAATGGTGCGATCAATGGCGCATGAAACTGAATGCTAAAAAATGCAAACTTGTCTACTTTCAGCACTGCTAACAGCCCATCGTATGTAACTACACTATTCTCGACTCTGCTGTTGAACTTGTGCAATCTTATATATACCTTGACGTAACCTTCAGCAGTGATCTTTTTTTAGCGTACCCATATCAATAACGTGATATCATCGGCAAACAGATCTCTCGGATTTCTGAGACGTCACCCACGGCATGCATCACGGTATGTTAAATTACTCGGCTATAAAACTATCATCAGGTGTAGGATAGAATATGCATCTCCAATCTGGCGTGCACATCAAAACGGCCTAGCTAAAGCTCTTGAAGCTTTACAGAATCACGCTGTAAGATTCATTCCCTCTGACTACCCTTTCGATACCAGCGTAACGGCATTAAAACCTCAGTCCAAACTTTAGAACCTTAGTATTTGTCGTCGCATCGCTAGCCTTTGCTTGTTCCATAAGGTATTTCACAGTTCGCTCAATCATCCCCCATACGTGACACCACTCTCATGCATATCCCACCGCACTGCGCATCAATTCCATGTTGCTCGACCACTTCTAGAACCGTTGCTAGGTCATTTTTTCTCCGGACTGCTATCGAATGGAACGGCCTTCCTCCACGTCGTTGTGCCATCACCTACCCATCAATGTTTGCGACGACCGTGCCTTCTCATGTTCAAAAATAGTGATCTTCGCCTAAGATATGTAATCCCTTATGCAATACTGCGAAAGGGGCATTTAAGGCAGTAAAATGAAACGAAACGACACAAGACCAGCGGTTGCCCGAGGCAATATGTTTTTGTCTCGTGCACATATAACCGCCAAGGGATAGCTTTATGCGTCCTTTGTTCTGTAAGTCAATACCGGGTAAAGTAACGCGCACTGCATACCATTACTGCGCGTAACGTAAGGCAAGCCGAACACCAGGCCAGGGGTAAGCTTGTAGCCATCAGAAAACCGATGGGTGCCCGGCGGCAATGGACATCGAACCTCCAACCTCCCGCATGCGAAGCGGATGCTTTGATCATTGGGAGTTACGGGCATTTGGTGCAACGCGCTTGGGGATATTTTCTCCTATTTCGAAAATGGGGACCTTTTTTTTTCCGGGGACGTTTTTTGCGGAACCCGCCTTTTCGACGAGAGTTGAGTTGTCAGCTACTGGTAGAGTCAGCCTTGCAATTATTCTATTGGCGATTGCTCCAGCATAGTGACTCTTAAATATTCATTGCAAGAGTTTTGGTGCAGAACACGTGCCGTTTGCTTTGGCTATTTCTATGTTCACTTCGCAAACAAGAAACGCACGTCTCTAATAATTATTTATACAATTTCCGGCGTACACTCAGGTGTATACATTGTGACGCAACGCTGCTTTCAGGGTGTCTGCTCTACTCGATCTGAGTGATTTATACAACGAAAAGTCGTTATGTAAGTACGCCAGTCAATTTTAGGTATATTAAAGAGATCATTCTTGCGAAACAAAACAAATTAAATCATGCGCTCACCGGAGCTTCCTAAAACGCAGAGGCATTCATGTCGAAAAGAATTTTATTCTTTCATTTAGAATGCCTGAATTCATATTAGAGTCACAGGAATGCCAGAAAGGTCTCAGATATAAGCTGCATGCATTAGGCACGCTACATCCCAGCAGTATATATCTGAGACCGCATATTCCTATATCTTGTGTACATATTTCCGCGATTATACTGCGAGCGACAATAGTGGTGGCGGAGAACTTTTATTTTTAGAAAAGAATGGGAGATCGGTCCTCGTGGGTGGGGTCCTCAGAACCTACTATCAAAATACAGCATGCCTATTTGTCCAAAACTTGGAGGTCAGCCGACTGTCACGCCACTTGAGGATTTCAGATGAACTATTCAGCGCTTCCTAAAGCAAGGATGTCGTAATGAAAGAGAAGCGGTAGGATGCTATTACTAACTTTCCAGCCCAAAGGCAACGTCATCAAAATGCTCGGCTAGTGCTAGCATTTGGTGACGTCGCTAGTGCTAGTGCTGTGTGCTAGTGCTGTGTGCGGATTTCGGTTTGGAGCCTGAAACATGTTTTATGAACTATAAATCACAGCAGGAGAATTCGCTAATAAGTGTCTCGCTGAACATCGTGACTAGTCCGCGCAAGACCTCCGGCCAATCGTGATTGTTTTATCATCTCGCAAACTTACGGCTTTACCAAGAGTCAAGGCTCTTAATTGGGCTAGTTGGTTGATAAATCCAGACATCATTACTAGGGCAAACGAGAGACACACCCAAGTCGTTTCTACCTGTCTTTTTGTGCTTGTGCGTACATCTCGATTTGCCGGGAGTGTTGTGGGCTTGAAAATCCTTTATTTCGTCCAGACAAGCGTGCACCACTCACGACAAAGGCTTGACGCCTCTTTTTGGTGGACCAGCATAAATTTGCATTGATTTTAGGATTTAGCAACACGCGAGAAGAAAATGCTTCAGGCCAGATATCCTATCTTTTTCTACCAGAGTAAAAAAAATAAGAGGAACACCGTAGAGCCAAGGAAGGAGGTCAGTCCACCCGTGAGGCCCCTAAAGCAGTGCTCGCATTACGCAAATGAGCAGGGTGCTTGGAATTCAATATGCAAAGCCAGTTCCGAGGAGTATAAGCTGGACGGCGTGGTGGAAAACTAACACAACGAGAACTAAAATTCAGGGCTGACAAATGAAAAATCGCACCAGATTCTGTAGACGGCAATAAAATCCTACTACCCCTCATGACTTGTTGACAATAAAGAGGAAGCTAGGAGCGCGAGGTGACGGTTTCCAGACCTGCGCACTTCGCTTTTCAGCGCGCCACAACAGCTTACTTGTAGAGAGGAGAAGACAAAAAAAAGCGCGTCGATGAACTAAACGCGTTGAAGAAAAAAGACCACTTAGGACTCCTTACGTGCTGTGAATGTGACAGTGTGAACGCGGGGTGTTCGCCTGCGGCGATGGCGTATACTGCTCTAATGCAGTGAGTGGAGAGCGAAGCTGATCTGTTTCCGCCTGCCTAAAATACCCAACAATCCTGGAGAAAAGAGTTTTTGAGCGAGAGAGAGTTTATGAGCGCAGTTTTTCACATATTGTAAGATATCGCTATAACATTCAATATATCCCAGGTCTCCCGTCGTCAGTCTTGAATTTTTTCGCTATTAACGTTTTTGTTATCGTCAAAAGCGTTCCTCATTGGAATTCTATGGCAGTCTTAAGTACTCGGTGCGAGTGATGGAAACAAGTTAAAAGAAAGTGTTTGTTACATATCGGAACAATGGAACATTGCCTTCAGTGTTTCTATGCCAGTATCTTAGAGTTTTCCATAATTGGAAATTTCGTCGAAGAACGTTGGACTTGCGAAAGTTGATAAAATCATCATCATCATCAGCCTGGCTGCGCCCACTGCAGGGCAAAGGCCTCTCCCATGTCTCTCCAATTAACCCTGTCCTTCGCCAGTTGCGGCCACCGTATCCCCGCAAATTTCTTAATCTCATCCACCCACCTAACTTTCTGCCGCCCCCTGCTACGCTTGCCTAATCTTGGAATCCACTCCGTTACCCTTAAGGACCAGCGGTTATCTTGCCTTCGCATTGCATGCACTGCCCAAGCCCGCTTATTCCTATAGATTTCAACTAGGACGTCATTAACTCGCGTTCGTTCCCTCACCCACTCCGCCCGCTTCCGATCTCTCAACGTTACACCTATCGTTTTTCTTTGCATAGCTCGCTGCGATACCCAAACCCAGCACGAGAGAATGGCAGTTTAGCATGCGGGGAACGGCGTGTGCTTGGTTGCTCGGGTGTGTCGTATTATGAATCGCATTGATTTGCAACTGCTTTCCTAACGTTTCTACACTGTACATATATATAAAACATAGCGTAACGTAATAAACGCCGCGTTGAAGAAAAAAAAAAGCGGCGATGGCGCAGTACTCTAATAATTAAAGCGGCCAGCGAAGCTGGTCTATTTGCGCCGGCCTGGATGCAAAGCCTACTTCGGCTGAAATTTTATTGACGATATTTTATTTTTTCCTTTCCTGTTGTAGGCGCTGCCGATGACATCATGAGGTGACGTGGGATTCCGGATTGTCTGGCGTAGACAAAGAAAACGCCGAATAGTCCGCCTCATGAGCCATATGATATTAGTATAGCTTACTGCGCTTGAAACCAGGCGTGAGTACCATAGGTTGATTTTTAATGTGAAAGCATTACATGACTCATCAGCAACAAAACCCGATGTCCGGAATAATTGGCGCCCCAAAACACACGTTCCTTCGGAAGTTTCGGTAGACTTTCAGGTTGAGAAGGAAGCACGGAACCCTTGGATGGCCACAATATCCGCGTTGATTTCTGGCGAAAAAAGGTGAACCCAATATATGCGTTGCCTTACAGCTGCGTGCTGAGGTGCTGAGTAGGTATTTCAATAGAAAAGAAAAGGAACGTTTTTAAAATAATAAAGATAAAGTAAATTCAAAATTCCGCAAGTGCGCTTTTCCACATAACAATGCTGCCAAAAACAAGATGGCCGACTTCGCTATAAAGGAACTACGCGGGCTACAGGACAGGCGCTAAAGGTGTGAATAGAATGTAAGAAACGTATTTTGGAAGAATCAAACAAAAAACTAGTCCTTCTTGCTTTGTTTCAGCTGGAAACGCATGGTCAGCCATCTTGTTTTGGCCAACGTTGTTATGCGAGAAAGCGCACTTGCGGAATTTTGAATATCCCCTATTCAAAGCACGCAAGTGGTCTTAAATGCCCTCCGTAAATTTTTTTTGTTTAGAGATTTTTATTTACAAACTGAGATATACGTCGGTGCGTTCTGTTGAGCTGGATTGTATACTAAAGTGACATCATATACCTCACATGGATCAATTATTAAACGTTTATTTAACTATAATTAAGCAATAATTTTTTATTTGTACTTTATGCGGTTGTATTGCGAAACTGATGGCCGTCCACATGGAGGGTGAGCTGTGTTTTTTTTTTAATTTTCTGGATCGTCAATGTGGTTCGAAATATCGACCGTCCAAAATACGCATTTCATAGCTAGTTTGTTTGGCTCTCCCGAACTGCATATTCGTAAAATGGCTTCTCTCGTATTTCCTATGCACTAAATACAGGCGCAGTTGGTGTATTTGATGACGCAGAAGAAGTTAACTTGATTTTATCGACGATAGCACGCGCAACGACGCCATTTTACGCGTAAGCCGACTCGTCAATGTTTTAAATGTGTATTTTTGGACCTCGATATTTTGAATCACATTGTCGATTAAGCAAATTAAAAAAAAACAAATCTTAAAGCATTTAAAAACATTTCGCAACATAATCTTGCCCCCTAAAACCAAAAATGAAGAAGTTTATTTGTTAAGTTAATTATCATCTATTTACTGATCTATATATGATGGGCATAAGGTCTGTCTTGCTGTACAATCCGTTTACAATGTACCGTTTACAATCCGTTTACAATGTTTTCCGTTTACAATGAACCAACTGGCCCGCATTTCAACCCTTCTGTGTACAATCCAGTTCCACAGACCGCACCGATGTATCTGTCATAGTCTTGAAAATAAAAATCTGCAAAGGTTAAAAAAGTTTACACTGTATAAAGTAAAAGCCAGGCGCTGTAACTTTTCACACACTTCATGGCGTTGCAGCGGCTCGCATGGTTCGCACCGGCCGCGTGTCGAAGAGAAGCGCCGGCAGGAGAGAGGGAAAGAACGCTGTCGGACTTAGCCCTCTGCAGGACGCTGTCACCGCGGTTGCCCCAGCTCGCTTCGACAAGTGTGAACGCGTTCGCCCCTTTCCGGCGACCTCAACAGCGTAACCATTCTTCAGTTTGTTTTTTATGCGAAGCATATTGCTAGGACACCGTGACGTCACACCACGTGACATCGGATGAGAGAGCCGGCCTCCACCTCGCGCCGTCGCCGTGGGACCCCTAGCCGTCACACCCGCGCATTCCCGCGCATTTCGAACGCGCGTTCACACTAGGTGTAGGTGAAACGCTCGCTCCACCGGGCAGGCAGACGCGGCTTCCGTGGCAATCCAGGCGCTCACCCAACGCGCGTCTCGGGGTTAGTCGGCGTTCCGCTGTAGCCATGCCGTTGTCTTCCCCCACGACGAAGGCTTCTAGTGGTTGTATTAAAATGACCAAGTATGCAACCAAGGAAAGCCATGTATTACCAAGCCTAGCCACTAATATGCTTCGCATTCCCCAGGCTTAGCCAAGCTGAGCCTCAGCAATTTTTTTTTAATGAGACAGCGCCCAGAGTTAGCTTCTAATGCTCAGTAAGCAGCAGCACAAACTAAGTAAGTACACGGCTTTCACTAGTGCAGGCCGCAATGCTTAGTTATGCGTCAGTAGAGTCATTTATTTCTATAAGGCCACTTCCAACCCCGAGACCACATGCTTCCTTACGCTGCTCGGTAGGGAACGAACCACAGGACCCAGACCATCCCACTCATTTCCGTTTTCTTTGATGCCAACGCAGGCACCACGGCCTCTGAAAGAAGCGGCGACTGCAAAGGAAAGGAAGCCGGGTCTCCCTTGTCCTAGAACCGTGCAGGGGACGGCAAGCTCTGTGGCGGCCGCTGATCCTGAGTGACCGATTTCGAGCATCTGGTTTGGTTTGTGGGGTTTTACGTCCCAAAGCGACTCAGGCTATGAGGGACGCCGTAGTGGAGGGCTCCGGAAATTTCGACCACCTGGGGTTCTCTAACGTGCACTGACATCGCACAGTACACGGGCCTCTAGAATTTCTCCTCCAAAGAAATTCAACCGCCGTGGCCGGGATCGAACCCGCGTCTTTGGGTCAGCAGCCGAGCAATTTCGAGCACCTTTTTGAGTTTTCAATCTTTTTGATAACACACCCAGCATCTTGGATACGTTATTATTGGATATCTTGACTGGCATGCGGTAGGTGCTGCAGCCAGCTAAGAATCACTCTCTGTGCGGCTTCTTTTGATATCGGATGCAGTGTACGCAAGCATGCTATTACGCTAGTTTAGTCTTCAGCTCCTCCCTTTGTAGACCACGTTCGTAAGCGCTATTGTTCAAATTATTAAATGAATAATTAGGCCCCTTTTGCGTCCAAACGGAGTCGCGACTTCTTAGCAGTAAGACAGACTGGAGAGACGCGACAGGTTAAGCGCTATGGACATGCAAGTGATTTTACTACGGGATGGAAGTATTTATACACTCAAAATTTCGTGTTCTCGCACCACTGGTGCCACCTATGAATTGCAGCCGCATCATATGATGATATCGAACGACAAAGACATTTTAAAAAATGCTGGTGTCCGAGAGAAAGCAGTGTGACACGGGGGCATGAGGAAAATGCCGCCACTGGAAATGACGCAATCTCCGACAGGAAAGATGGGAAGAACATATAAATTCGGGCAAAAAAAAGGAGGGAAAAAATTACCGACGATTACGATACTTCCTAATGTGAAATTTGAGCGCAGCAAATAAGCTGTTTCACCTTTTCGATAGTGAGTCAACCCCAGCTGCGGAGTTGGTTTCAGGGACAACGCCGCCGATGACGACACAAACAATACGATACCCTCGCTTCCGCAGCGCTAAGAACCAGGTCTAGCCGTGGGAAGGTGGTCACGTATTCGTCGACGTGCCGGGGCCTACGTGAAATAACCGGCGCGTCGGCAACTGAAGAGCACCCTATCCGCCACACAAGAACAGGGGGGGGGAACCCTTTCCTCCTCTTTCTGCATGGCGGCGACGGTGTTCTATGCAGTCACGTTATCTTGACTCTCTAGCGGCGTCAGCGGCATCCAGCGGTATCAGTCGGTCGCTGCTAGCGCTGGGGGGATGAAAGGGGGGCGGAGCTGGTTACGAGGCCGACGACAACGCCGACGACGACGCGAAACCCAGGAACGGACGCCAAAGAGCTGCGCTCTAAAATAGAGAGAGGAAACTACGAGGTGCTTCAGTTAAGAGTGGAGTGCGACAGCATTGCATGTCACATTTGTCGCAGCTTCTGTTGCAACTTCTGCGTGTGTCTGAGTCAGTTTCTTTGCAGCTGTCGGTCCATGAACTGCCATATTCTAACTGCTATAGACGGATACAACTCAAGAACGAAGCGGCTTTTTCCCCTCAAAGGACCCCCCTCAGGCCAATGGCGTCGGCCGATTCTCATCAGCCTGCTGGCGCGAAGGTGGCTAATGACGCAATATTCGTTCGATATTGCTAACGCTCGGTACTCATACGCTCCTTCAGCGTTTTGCTAATTTTTTCTCATTGTTGATTTTGATTCTCCATCTAGCCTACTGTCTAGAAACTAGGTTGCTTACACCCCAGTGGGCGGGTTGTGATGGCGCCACAAGGTCACGTGACTTCTCTCGCCCAATCGGTGAATTTCGTGACACCATACACACTGGCGGGGTTTTAAAACGACAACTCGAAAGCTGTCGAAATAAAACCGCCAGAGAACGTACACGCCGTAAAATTCCGATGCGATAGTGGGATTGTATGAAACAGTAAAAAAGGTACCGGCCGCTCTAGATTCGGTAACGCTGCACTGTTTTAGCGAACAGCAGGCCGACCCTTTCTTCGCTGGCGACGTCGGGCGACGATAAACAACCGACGCTGAATCTGTCCTTTCGCCGCCGACTGGGTAGTGCCGAACTTCCTTTTTCCGGCTAGAAGCGTGAAGGGCACGGGCGACGACAAAGCTGGGGAATCCCGGGGCCGTAACGACCGGAAGCAGGACCGAGGGAACATAGCGGGACAGCGGCGAGGCAGCCCGTCATCGCCGCTTATTGCCCCACCTAGCGGCAGTAATCCGGGCTAGCACTGTGCAAGAACCCAAGAGGATGTATGGTACATGGCGCCTTTGGTGGTCCTCTCTGTGTACCCGTATATCCGTGAACATCCGCGGACGCCAGAAACTTATTTTCGACGGCGCTTGCTCCTAAGCGTAAAAAAGTGAGAACGAAGATGTCGATTGCGAGAGCACAAGCCGGAAATCGTGTCTGTAGCACCGTTGTTCACGAAGGATTCTTGGAACCATCGTCTGGGCTCAGCAGTTTCGGTTGACCGCTACTGCTGTTCCGAAGCAGAACTTTCTCCGCTGGAGTGACCGATTTCCGGGATTCTTGGGCATCAATTTTAATTGTGAGGTAACTTTGGAATATTGTAAGGCACTGCGCGTTGCAAAATCTTTTAAAATCTGTCCATCGTTTCCTTCAGGTAGTTAAGACTGCCATAGAAAACATTGGGGACCGTTTATTATGATAGCAAAAACGTTGACAGCAAAAAAAAAAGCAAGTCATGCCGAGCACAGATCTGCGGATTTCCTGATTGTTATAGTGGAGTCTCCGGATATGTGAAAAAAATTGCGTTCCTAAATAACCCCCCGATGAAAAAAGTTGCGGTCTAATCCGTGCTAGCTCTGAACTGACCTACTTCAGGAATGCACGCTTGCTGTGTCGTGTTTTGTCAGGTGCACAGGCTGTTTCACAAGCTAGGAGCTCGTGACCGCCGCGCTTCGCTAAGCGCTGTTGCTGACAGCTGTGGAGGATCGACGGTACAGGCACATTCAGTACAAGTACGGCCGGCAGGTTTTTTCGCGCAGATCGTCAGCCTATCTAGCGAAATGCGTGTGTTCGAATCCCAGTGATACATATTTTCTTCTCTGTATCTTTTTTTATTTTACCGAGTTTTCCAGTGGTGTGGACGGACGAAAACCGAACGGACAAAAATTTGCAGAGAAGGGAGGTGAAAATGGAACCCATTAAATGCATTCTTGCATTAAAAAGCGCTTGACCGGAATTTCTGGGTGTGTTAACGTTTTTTCAGTGCTGTAGCACTTATAGTGGCCATTCCCTGCATTTAGTCATTGTGTGCCCGCCTGCCCGCTTCATTAGCATTTGGCCTCACTACGCAAGTCGGCCATCATTTTTTTGCTGGAATGAACATGTCGCTGGCGCACAGCGAATCAGCAGCAACAGTGGGTCAAACATTCCTCGTAGTCTTCATTGCCTACAAGTCTTCATAGTGCGGTGGTCAAATATCGTGCCAAGTGCTCTGAAAATTCAACTGAAATTTTTTTCCCCATATCCGCTATAACCCCGTTAGTGCGTACCTCGTTTGCATACGTCCACATTCCCAGATAACATACCCTGATGTCATGTAGTGGTGACAGCAGTTTGCACCGGCAATTTCGGCCTCGGTCGGTCGGCACCACCGCTCTAGTGCCCCCTGACGTCACGGTCGACTGGCCAACTGGTTTAGCTACCACAGTATTGATGGCGTTGCCGCCGCCGGCAAGCACTGGTTTTCCCGAGAACAACCACTGGGTTCGATGACGTCACGATGACGAAGGCAAGCGAGCAAAAGATAGAAGACAGAAAAGCCTGGGGGACCTTCCTGCGGAGAGAGGACCCCGCTTCAGCAACAAGCCATCCTCCTGGCGGCTGAGGCCGTGAAGCGACAATGTATCTTCACCAGACCTTAGTTTTCGAGGCTCCTAAGTAGGGTTTCCTTAGGCCTGCCTGCCGGGGGGTCCAAAAGGGATGTTCATGTGACTTCTAATTAACTCTCTTTATTAACGACCTAAGCTCCAACCTTGACCTAAAAATTCCGCCTGACACTCTCTTTCTTGATTTCGAAAAAGCTTTCGATAAAGCAGCGCATAAACGACTGCTCCAGAACCTTTCGCGCCTAAATCTTAATCCTCTAGCAATGGAACAGCTTGAGAACTTTTTCACTAACAGACAGAAATTTATCTATGCTAACAAGTATTATTCTCCTCGATGCCCGGTCATTTCAGGCGTTCCCCAAGGCACAGTTCTCGGACTCTTGCTTTTTCTTATCTACACTAACGATCTCTAACAGTTCTGACGTTGACATTCTTCAACAAGGTCTTAACCGAATCGAAACTTGGTGCTGGCAGTTGTTATATTGCTAGCACCAAACAACGTGTTTGATTTTGCTCCATCGCAGCTAATTCCGTATTCCTTCTAAATACGTTCTTTCCGGTTCGGAAGCGTCACAGGACACCGGCCGTGCAGCATACCAACCCCATCCATTTTAAGAACGCTATCAAGACCATTGTTGCTTGACTGCCACGCCCAACCGTCAAGTAAAGTCCCCTAGAGGTCTCTGAGGTACCAAATAAATAAAGAAAAAATAAACTATAGTCCCGTACAACTTAAGTCTGCAGTGAAGCTCTGGCCACATTCGTGACCGCCGCGAATTCCTCCACGGCAAAAAAGCAGTCCGTTGTTAGTTTCTCTCGTCACTAAACAAAACTCTTTTCACAAGACGAAATTATCAGCTCATAAATTTCACATCTCCCTCTTGTTTGATATAGACAAGCAGCAAAATCTGATATCGTTTCCTGTCGTGATTTCGGTAATCGCAGTAATACAAGACCCGGCATGCCATGGTCCATAGCTGACAACTACTGTTTCTTTAAGTTGTATCCTACTATGCGCACATTTTGTGCGCTGAAATTTTCGCGATACAGGCCAGGACTAAGCCTTGCAGCACCATCGCACAGCCCACAACACCCGCTGCACGCAGACGAACCGAAGAGAGAAGAAAAGCAGACTATAGAGAAACATAGGTTCACCGTTATCACTCAATGCAATGCGAAATGTGGGACAGGTGAGGGCTATGATTTTGCCTAGAGCTACTGTACACCTATGCTTGCTGAAGACAGGTATATGAAAAAGAAAGGGCACAACTCACGACGCCTAAAAAAGAAGAATGTGTACAGCGCCTGTAGGAACGAAAAACATGGGAAACTGGATATCCTTTGCAACGCTCGTAGGCCCCATGAGTTCGCAGACGGCACTTTCAGATAGGGTGCGGTTGCCTTGTGTAGAATGGAAGAAAACAATAGGGGGAGGGGGGGGGGGGGGGGGGCTTCTACGGCTGTGGAACGCCGCAGCTGGCTTGATTCACTGCTAACGAGTACTAGCAGCTCAGCTCGGCCTGCGAACGTGCACCGTTCCTGTCATCGGTGTCGCTTCGCGTCTTTTACGGGCACATGCACTTTCCCGTTCGCCGTGTCTCTGCTCAGACCGCTTGGGGGGGAGTTGCGTGCAGTGGCGGAGCCGCTACATACACGGCTGTCGTCTTGAGGGCTCCGAGCGCCAAGGGGTGGGTACGGGAACGTGTATAGGCCTTTCTTCTTTTTTTCCGAAAACTCTACAAGCCATTGCAGCGTAGGTGTCTGTTTCAAACAAAGCCACCGTTTGGGCTTAGGAGATCCAGGTTGCTCGGGACCAATCGTTAATTGAACTGCCAACTGAAACGGTGGGCAATTTTCTCACAACCTAGTAAGCAGGTTATGGCTATATGGTTTACGTTTTTGCAGCCAGCTAATCTGTAGGCATATTATCTGCAATGCGGGAATGAAGAAGTTAGCGCGAAAACTAGAAAGGGACAAAAAAAAAAAGAGAAATTGAAGAAGTTCTTAGCGCCTTCCTTTCTTTGCCGCTTTTTAGTGTTCGCGCAAACTTCTCGGCATGCAGGTGCAGCTAGCCGGGCGGCATGCATACAATGCTGCCTTGTGCGTAGCCTTCAGCAATTCTAGTTAATTAACTTCAGTTTGCTAGTGTACAGATCGGCACTGACCAGAGTACCACGCCAGCACAGCCGGCGTGCTCCTAAGCCAATCCACCGATTGTAAGCGCACCCTTACTACCAAGCCCACCATTTACGTGCCGCTGCACGCAACCCTCGATACTCCTTGCGCACGGGCCCGCCAGACTCACTAAGGCGAAGAAAGAAGAGCGGAAAAGAAAAAGACGAACTCGGGACCGATGCTGTCACCCCTGTGCGTGTCTTGTCACTTCAAATGCGGAGTGGAGCCAAGAACAACTTTGTCATTTTTTTGTTTCTAATTCGAGAGCTTCGACGTGCACACTCACGCGGTGGCGATGACCTCGGGTTGCCGTCTCCTGCCTTTCGGTCGGGCACGTTGTCTGATTAGCCCGAGAACGGGCGCGCTGTACGAACTCGAGCATTGACAGAGTGGACACAGCGATGTACGAGGGCACTTTCCTGCTCAGAGCCCACCTGCTGGTTGCGTACAACGATGCCTTTGTTGGCTGAGAGAGAGGTAATATAACTTTTTTTCATGCTCTCTTTCAGTGTGCTTCTTCTTGTCTACTTCATTCACTTACGTGACGTCACATCCCCATTGCCAAGGGATTGACCGGTAGGAGCGGTGAATCACAAGAGTGGAGTTGAACAGAATTTTTATGTTAACTTGGGTGCCTTTGATGGCACCAGCTCGAGATTAGATGAAGACACGTGTGAGGAAATGTAGGACAATGCTGAAACTATCAACAGCTTTATAGAGGAGGATGACAGCCTATATCCTCGTCACACCTGAGCAAAGGTTCGGCCTGTCAGTGTTCATGCAAATACATATCTGAAGCCTTGGCCGTACCATGAACGTACATAGAAAATCTGGAACCCGAATAGTTCTAATAGTTATGATTTTTCTTCGTGTTCTCTTCTACGGGCCTCTGGGCCTTCACAAACATGCAACAAAGTCTTATGGAGTATATATATAGTTTAAAACATGCAGCATAGAAAGCGCATTATACAAGCAAACCTCATAGAAAACCTCATAGAAGATTACAAGAAACCTCATAAAAAAACACGAGAGACTTGGGAGCTATAGCTGTTTGGCCGCTGGTAGCAGAAATGTCGTTTAGACAAATCAACCACCTTGCGAGGCTGCTGAATGCGTGCATATCGTTTCACACTTGGCTACATACAGTGCCTCACTCTGTGACTCTGTGACTCGGTGAATGCGTGAATGCGTGAATGCGTGAACACGTAGGAAAAACAAGAAGCAGAGAAGGCTTGACAGAGTCAGTCAATATTGTGAAGAGTTAGCCAACTTGCGCGTTAAGTCATATCATGAAGCACTGACGATTCCCCGTCAATTACTTTATGAATCTTCAAAAATGCGATGCAGACCCCGCCTCGTTCGTTAACTGGTAGAATCTCTGTCAGCCACTTTGCTAATGGCAACCTCAGTTGCGGGGGCTTTCGTTATAATAAATTGCGCGAGCGCAATTGCACAGTCGCTAAGGGCACAGCTGATGCCGCACCAACTTCTACGATTGCTGCGAAGTAAACGGAACCTAAGCTTAGCTAGCGCAAACCAGAAGCAAGCGAATATCGGTAAAACGAATGCGTTTAGCTTTGGGCATTCCCAGGCCGCCACGCGAAGAAAAGCTCGTCTTCATTATCGAAATGAAGCCTGCACTGTCGAAAACAGATTTTCTTTGTCGCCTGTCCTGGAAATCTTTCCCTGTATAAGGCCACGCATCTTATCCCCGCCTGGCGAGGAAGAAAAAGAAACGAAATTCAGTGAATTTCGGAGAGGACGAGGTTGCTAAGACGAAGGATTCAAAAGCACCCCACGACGATCGAATTTACTCGCACGTGCGCCGCTGTCTCTCTTCTTTTTTTTTTTCCCCCACGTTTGCGATGTAAGGAGCTATCTCCACCGACATTCCCAAGCGTCACAGCGTGCAATAATCTGTAACTGATATCAACAGACAGGACTAAAAGAAAAAAGTAATAAACGACAACCTCCGCAGACGGGCGCGACGCATACAAGAAATATAGGAAAGAAAAATGAACGTAAACAAAATCCCGTTATTACGCAAGCAAGCTTGGCTGAGACTCCAAAGAGGGAAACCACAGTAAGTGCGCTCTATAATGTTCAGCCTTTTTTTTCTTCGCAACGAAGCGCTAATGGGCAAAGCTGGGGAGACCTGCCAGCAAGGAGCGCTTGTATATGACACCCCTTGAGTTTTGGTTCGATAACACTTATAGTAGGCATCCCCCGCATTTAGCCGTTGTGTCTCTGTTTGTTTGCCTGCAGACTGCTTTGTGACACTCTGCCCACCTCCCCAAAACAGCGTTCTGGGCAACCTTCCAAGTATATATATAAATACTATAATGAACCAGACCGGTGTCAGAGGAGAACGCAGCACAACTAAGAAGATGAAGAAGAGCAGAAGCTGTAGCAGCGCCTCAGATGATCGCCACACAGAGCTCAGCGTTCGAGCAAGGAGCCTTCCAGGATGAGTTTATATATATATATATATATATATATATATATATATATATATACATATATATATATATATATATATATATATATATATATATATATATATATATATATATATATATATATACATATATATATATATATATATATATATATATATATATATATATATATATATATATATATATATATATATATATATATATAGGTACAGTATTACGACAAACGCGACTGTTCTTTTAACGTTTATTTTGCCAACAGTTTCGGGAATGGTATTCCCTTCGTCAGGGCAGGCTTACAATGAATCCGTTTCGTCAATATCCTTGTCCTTATATTGTCCTTATATTGACGAAACGGATTCATTGTAAGCCTGCCCTGACGAAGGGAATACCATTCCCGAAACTGTTGGCAAAATAAACGTTAAAAGAACAGTCGCGTTGGTCGTAATACTGTACCTAAACTAGTAAACTGGGCCATTGGAACCCCTACTGAATACAATATATATATATATATATATATATATATATATATATATATATATATATATATATATATCACTCCTACACCACTGCGCCAGGAGTGGTACGAGGACTCCCATGGATCTATGAATGTAGAGGATGACCTATTAAGCATATATATGGGCAGTAACCCATTATCGCTATCCGAGCTACTTCCATCTGTGAAAAATGTATCCGGAAACCGGAACCGAAATGAAAACCGAAGTGCCAGTGAACCCAGTTCGCATATAGCCTAAGTACGCAAATCGACCGTCATTGTTTTATTCTGCTTTACGTGCGGTGGTCCAGGGACCCAAGGGGGGTCTAAACACACTTGCCATAATAAAGTTTTTCTCTCTCTCTCTCTCTCTCTCTCTCTGTTTTAAGTTTACTCTACCAACGAACAGTGTCGCCACTCGGGCATATGTGAGCAGGTCAACCTCTCCTCCTTTTCTTTATGCTTTCTATTTCTCTCTATTTGTCTCTCAAGACTGTGCGTGCACGTAGACGGGCCCCTGAGCACTTCGGATATACGCTGTCACATAAAAAAAAGCCGGTCGCATTGCAAACGCCATCGAGCCGCAAAGCATCCTGCCTATACGGGCCGTCTGCCGAGAAAGCCCATCGATCACGGCGACTACGACGCGCTCGACTCAGCCATCAAGCGGCGGTCTCGTTGTACAAAGAGCTATAGCCGCTCCCTGGCCCAGGATACACCGGCGCACCTCGCGTTCCAAGACTTCCGCAAACATCGTCCGAGATTGAGTGCACAGAAGACGTTGATGCTTATTCGACTGCCTTCCTGCTTTGGTCGCTGTGTTGTTGCTCTAGACAGAGTGACTGGGTGACTGCTATTTTTGCCCTCCGCCGTAATTATAGAAAGAACTAGCGCCAAACCATGCACACCACAAGAAAAGAACGAGAACGAGACACAAGCGCTAACTCACAACTGAAATTTTATTGAAGCAAGGAAACGCCGCCGCGGTGGCTCAGCGGTTACGGCGCTCGGCTGCTGACCCAAAAAGACGCGGGTTCGATCCCGGCCGCAGTGGCTAGAATTTCTTTGGGGAAGAAATTCTAGAGGCCCGTGTACTGTGCGATGTCAGTGCACGTTAAAGAACCCCAGGTGGTCGAAATTTCCGGAGACCTTCACTACGGCGTCTCTCATAGCCTTAGTCGCTTTGGGACGTTAAACCCCATAAACCAAACCAAACCAAGCAAGGAAACACCTTATATAAGGTGAAGTTTCACGGGGAAAGAGAACACATAAAACTGCACAGATGTGCTCTTGGCAAGAGCACAGATAAAACTGCACGTGTTAGAGTGGAGCCTTTTTACATAAAGAAGTTTGGCTGTAGGCATGACAGCACTTCATTTTTATCTCTATTTTCCTCCGAGTTCAATTTTCTAGATTCTGCTATCAAGTAACTGTTCTTTTTCTTTTGTGATTTTTGGCTGCCTGTCTGTTTTTGCGTTCTCAGATGGTTGTTCACCTTCTCATCCATGTCACCCTTCTTTCCCCTTGAAATTTCACCTTATATAAGGTGCTTCCTGGCTTCAATAAAATTTCATTTGTGAGTTAGGGCTTGTGTCTCGTCCTCGTTCTTTTCTTGGGGTGTGTATGGTTTCGCGCGAAGGTGTTAATGCCGTAATTATACTTGGCCCAAAAGCGCAACAAGCAGCGATTGAGGCATTTGATTCGCGGTGCTCAAAATTTCAGCTGTTTTATTTATTTGTTTGTTTAACAAATTTTAATACTAACTCTGATAAATAATGAAAATGTGAGTGGATATCAATACTGTGGCAGACGGCGTAAAGACGGCTCAGAACGTGGTTTACGCGACGATAGCCCTCAGATCCGCACAGTGTTCAAACGCTGTTGACAGTTACGTAAGCTTAGAAATAGGAGCGTTATGTTCTCTCTAGAGCTGTAAGGCGGATGCTTGGCCCTTTATGTTGACAACGCTTAGAGGAGCGCACAGATCATTCAGCGTCTCGAAAGCGCCATTCAACACCGCGGTTGACGCTCAGCGCAATAAGCCCCGTTTAATTTAGGCCCCCTGGGTCTCTTCAGCGCGCACTGAAATATCAGCCGGCCAGCTCGTTTTTTTGTTTGTGTTTTATAACCCGTGCAAAATGCCGAAGACAGAGACCAGATTCAGAGCAGCGCGACCTATAGAACTCACAATTCCAGCTACTCCCTCGACTCGGCCACGGTGAACGTGGGTCTCGGCAATGCCTGAACCCCTTGAAACCGACTTCCAACTAACACCAAGCCCGATTTTTAATCTCGTTGCTGTTATGAAACCGCATGGATCAGCAGGGCTACCACGATCGCGCGTGTCAGCTTCGATGGGCTCGTATTCGCAGTCAGGCTAGGAAAGCGCGTGCTCCAATATCTCTTTTCCAGGCGCCAAACTGCTCTGCGCCGTCCTGACGCTTCGAGAATTTCTTCGCTAAAAAAGACATACCCATAGCACTTGTCCACCAATCCCATCTTCATGAGGGCGCTATGTATGAATGAATGTCGTAGTAAGAAAGAGGAGGATGAGGGAGGGGGCAGTAAAAAGAAAAATTAAATAAAGAGAGCCCCCAGAGAAATACCCTCATCGGAAAAGGAGGACCATCGTTTTCTGTATAAAAAAAAAAGCCCTTTACGTTTTACTCCGAAACATTGTGCTAAACTTTATCACATGCGTGTTGAGAAATAACGGAACTGGAACATGTGTCGATGGCACACATCACACTCGGGAAACGCATTACAAGCAGTTCAAGTATCTTTTTTTTCATGGTGTTTGTGAGCCCAAACATTCTCAACAACTTCCACCTCGCCCAGCTTTCTATTCTGTTCATTTATGTCTCCTAAGTTGTTCCGACATGTAGCCATTACATTCTAGTTCTTCCTTTAAATTTCTGTTTCTGAAATGACATGCATGGTTACCGAAGCTGTGTGTGTGCGTGTGCGTGCGTGATAAGTCAGGGAGGCCATTTTTCTTCTCGTTATAAAAGCACAAACAGATCGCGAACGAAGAGCGGTGAGCAAAGTGACAAAAGCGACGTCCTGAGAAACAGGCCAAAACCAAAATATAAATAAATATCGGAAACGCTTCCTGTCTACCATTTGCTTCGGGGCTTCCCTTTTCTCGCCATTCATCCTGACATCTTTGATGACACAGGCTGCATGCTCCGGCTCGGCGGAAGGCGCCTAATGGTTCTCGACCAGCATAAATTTCAGCCATGCCTCGACCATCACTACTCCTGCCAGTTAGGTCGTAAATGGCCCAGGCGTCGAGGACCCCTTGAGCACGGCGTAATCCGATTTGCAAGTTCTCCCAGACGCTGCGCGAACGTCCCTCGGGCTCTTCCGAGGCAAGGTCATCAAGGAGAGATCAGCGACCGGCTCCGAGCTGCCTCCCGTCTTCCGCTCACCGAACATCTTCGCCTCGCGACCGAGCCTTGTTTTAGCAGCTTGCACCACCCCGTACACGTTATACATGGGTCAGCTGTCGTCACTGCGTGGCTCTGCCCTAAAGTGTGTGAGAGATCTTTAACTGGCTGTATTTAATTTAGGTGGATATTCGTAGATTTAAGCAAAGCTGTCTGCCTGGCGACGGTCGATTCACACCCGTCTCGTTCCTATCTTGAATAAACAGCGCGAACGAAGACGAGCACAAAAGACAAGGAAAACAGACGACACAGCGCTGACTAGTTTATTGATGATCATACAAGTATAAATACATAGATGTCGGCAGAGAGGGAAAGATTTCCCTGCTTCAATATGGGAAATGCATGTATCAGCACTCCTTCGCTAAATGCCGCCGCGGTGGCTCAGCGGTTATGGTGCTCGGCTGCTGACCCAAAAGACGCGGGTTCGATCCCGGCCGCGGCGGCAAGAATTTCTTTGGAGGAGAAATTCTAGAGGCCCGTGTACTGTACGATGTCAGTGCACGTTAAAGAACCCCAGGTGGTCGAAATTTCCGGAGCCCTCCACTACGGCGTCTCTCATAGCCTTAGTCGCTTTGGGACGTTAAACCCCATAAACCAAACCAAACTACTGCAAAAAGAGCTGTCACTCCTGGGGGCTGATAATCTCTGCTGATTTCTAGCGTGCTTCTGTTGTTGTTGTCAATTTTATGATTTTTTGCACTTTGTATATCTTTCCCTCTCTGCCGACATCTATGTATTTATACTTGTATGATCATCAATAAACTAGTCAGCGCTGTGTCGTCCGTTTTCTTGTCTTTTCTGCTCGTCTTCGTTCGCGCTGTTTATTCAAGATGCTTAACCAACTAGCCCGCCAAAATGTGTTATCGTTCCTATCGCAGAACGAGTATTTCACGAGCGTTCTTGCTCCGAGCGAACTTAATCGCGTGCATGACATCTTGTCGCTTCATCTCCGGTTCTTGCCACCAGAGACCCCTGCAGGCTGAAACGTCTCACACCGTGAAATGCCCAAGTGTAGGATTGTGAGTTATGACGGCTAACGAGGAATTATTTAACCTCTGAACTGATACGCGGGTCTTGAAAAACAGCATGCGGTAAGAACGGCTACGTTCAGAGAGTTTTCGCCTATGCTTCCCTATTTGCAAACGCAATTATATTTTTTTCGTCGTTCCGCTTTTACCTTCAGGGGTTGAACCACAACTCACGCCATGCACGTAGAAGCAGAGGCCGCATTTCCTACCCCATATATATGCAAATCCCGAGAGTTGCTCAAGCACTCGAGCTGGTGTAATCAAACCACAGCAAGAGATGTTATCAGGCTAGTTGGCATTATACTTGTAATGCCATGAAAGGTTATGCGCAAAAAACGACGACACGAAGACAGAAGACACGACAGGACGAGCGTACACTAACAACTAGTTTATTCAGAATCTGATACCTCTAAATATAAGAGAAACAGGTGCACGCGCGGCGGATACACCCACATCGTGCCTGGTAAACGTGATAACGTGATAAACGTGAGGGTATGATAGTGTTGTCACGTTTACCAGGCATGCTGTGGGTGTATCCGCCGCGCGTGCACCTGTTTCTCTTATATTTAGAGGTGTCAACTTCTGAATAAACTAGTTGCTAGTTTACGCTCGTCCTGTCATGTCTTCTGTCTTCGTGTTGTCTTTTTTTGTGCATAACCTTTCATGGCGTGACAAATAATCAAACCACGCATGCAGATAAAGTGATCGCGCCATGCATTTCGTAACCACACACAGTTTAGGGCAACTGAACAAACTGTGGCTTGTCCGCACACAATATTTGCGGTAAACAGCGCACAGAAAGATCGATACAAAAAAGAACAGATGAACAGAGCGCTGAACTATCAAGGAAAGCATATTCGAAGAAATATACCGATATATGCGTGGCGGGACACTGAGGAGACAATCACGAATGAAAGCTTTGACACTGGCACAAGGTTGGCGAGCACCTCTGCCAAAAGTGTACTGCTCGTGCAAAAATCAATCACTCTGGCACGAAGGCGTGGCTCTTGGTCTAATATGCCGTCGTGCCGAATGCACCGTGTGTGGTCCTTTCATGCAAGTAAGCCTGGTCATAAGTAAGCCGTAGTAACTAACACAAAAAGACACACGACAGAGAAGAGAGGACATGCGATAGACTTGTACTGTCATTTCTCTCCTGTTCATCATTTTTTAAAAATTAATTTGTGGTACTGTGGAAGTTACCGTAATTACCCGATTCGACCACGCAACCGATTAGCATCTTCGAAAAAATTAAAATGACAAGACTTTCATTCCCCTTGGAATGACAAGACACATTGCAAGCACTTCTTTACTTCGCACTTCGACGTGCTTCTTCTTTACCATCTCGGACAAATAGACGATATTGGTCACCATTCGGCGCTTGATGTGCACGCGAATCGATCGGTCTTGCTCCACAATCCTCGGCAAAGCATTCAGCATTTTATCTGTGTCAACTGTAACGTTAAGCACCGCCCCTTTGATGCCATACTGACCCTAGTTGCACATCGGGCGTCGTATGTGCATGAAGGGCACTCGAGAGGAATTCATTCTCTCGCTTCACTTGCGAGCATCTGCTTGTTTTCCCCTCGAGAGCGCGATCTCCCGTCTATCGCGGATGCGCGCTCCGAAGACGTTGCTGTTCGGCCCACCGCACGTGTCCGACGCTTTCTATGCCGTTCGTTGAAGGTCCCGCTTTCATGAGACCCATTCCCAAGCAGCGCACAGGGCCGTTAAACGGTCAAAGGAAACTCGCACACAACCACTTTAAGGCAAGAGTGGCATCCGGCGCGCGCCCGCTGCTCTGATTGTCCGCTCATCTTCTCTGCTCATTTTCCTCCTCACCCTTTAACTTCCATGGTATACCAACCCACCGGGTTGTTGCAACACCCTCTAAAGTGGTTGTTGTTGCCATGACAACCACAAACAGACTACATTCCTCCGCCTGCGCCATAACCTCGTTCGTCCACGATAGCCACCCTATGGTTTCTTCCCGTGAATGCACTTCCAACCTCTCCCCTTCAAGTGGAGAGAGAGATTTCTTTCTTGAACATGAGATTCTTGAACATGGGTTCAAACCCGGCCACGGTGGCCGTGTTTCTACGGAGGCGAAAAGCACAAAGCGTCCGTGTGCTATTGGATGTCAGTGCACGTTAACGATTATACGTGGTCGAAATTATTCCGGAGTCCCGCAGTACGGCACCTCTTTCTCTCTTTCTTCTTCCACTCCCAACTTCCTCCCTCATCTCAAGCGCGGTTGAGGTGTCCACTGAGAAGTGAGACAGTTACAGCGCCATCTCCTTTATTCAAAAACCAGTGTTCATTTTCATTTGGCACGTGGTTCTCGGAGGTTCTTGCCGACATGGGCGTTCTAATGCTACGCAATAAAACGCAGTTCGTGCTCGAACCTGCAGCGGCGTTCATATCTGCTTCCACATTACCCCTCATCGCTCTCTTTATGGCCCTTCGCTGTCATTGCGGCGCGTTTACCTGGAAGCAACGGACCGGCAACGACGTAATTGCAAGGCCGGCAGTCGGAGGCAAATCGGGATCAACAAAAAATAATACAGTGCTCACACCTTCCACACGCGCGTGCACCTTAGTCGACCAGCATGGACAACGGCAAACTGGAGTGCTTCGTACTTTCGGTTTCCGGCTCGACGCACGCTCCGGAGGTTAGTGGACAAATCACTAACCGGAAGTTTTCTCTCGCGCTACCTCTCACTCGTCTGGGAAAGCGAGGGCCGTCGCGAGCGAGAAAGGTCATTCTCGCTAACGGAACCGATTCCCAGACGAATGAACGACATTTTAACTCGCCAGCGTTAAGGCTGCCGTTCTGCACAAAATACGACGTCGGTGCCGGCGTTGTGAGCGAAAAAGCAGGTGACCCGCTTGCCACCTAGGTCACGTGACCTTATGACGTCGTCATAACCTGCCCATAGTGGCAGCTAAATTAATGATCGTACGCGAGTGGTTGGTCGGGAAGAGCAAAATCGGTCTCACAAGCCTCACTGGTGGCTGTGTTTGAAGCAGCCACCTGTCCGGGGCAGCGGCGCATCGCTTAACCCCAGCACTACCGCGCCAGGAGTGATGTGAGGTCTTCCCGCGATATATATGGATGTAAAGCAGAGAAGGACCGCGCCTGCGAAATGGTACGCGCAGAGGACCCATTAATGCTATCGCGTCATAACATTAAAGAAAGAAAGAAAGAAAGAAAGAAAGAAAGAAAGAAAGAAAGAAAGAGAAGGAAACAGAAAGAAAGAAAGAAAGAAAGAAAGAAAGAAAGAAAGAAAGAAAGAAAGAGAAGGAAACAGAAAGAAAGAAAGAAGGAAGGAAAGGAAGAGAAGGAAACAGAAAGAAAGAAAGAAGGAAGGAAAGAAAGAGAAGGAAACAGAAAGAAAGAAAGAACCAGAAAGAAAGAAACAGAAAGAAAGAAAGAAAGAAAGAAAGAGAGAAAGAAAGAAAGAAAGTGAAGGAAAGACAGAGAGAAGGAAAGACAGAGAGAAGGAAAGACAGCGAGACCAAAAAGTAAAGAGGAAGAGAGAAAGAAGTAGAAGGGAAGGAAAAATGAAGGAAGAAAAGAAGGGTGGAGAGAAAGAAAGCAAGTAAACAAGGAAATAAAAACGGAAATGAGTAAGAAGAGAAAAAAATACGCCATTTCGGCAGAGCCTAGCTTCCGCGCAACCTTCCCTTCTTCTTCGAGGGCTTCCGCGCTGACACACGTCCAAATTTGTTCCGCTTGTTGGGCGACGGCGCCAGAGATCGTCGGATGGCCCAGCGGAGCAAGGAGAGGCGCAGTCGGGAGGGACCACCAGAGGAGCAGGAACACGGAGCCGGGCCACTCAACGGCACTCCCTGCCAGGGCTGCTGCCCGTGTGGGGCGGTCCTTTTGAGGCGCTACACAGTGTGGCTGACGGAAGTCGTATTTGCATAACGCTTTCGCCATGCGCCCACGACGAGCAAATTGGCGGAGACAGCGGCGCTCTGGGAAACGGTTCTCACTTCCATTTTTCTTTCTATTTGAGCACGGTGCGGGAGTGACTGCGGAAGAACAGCTGTCACATTTATCGATTGAAGGGATTCCTTTTTTTTGGCACGTTTTTATTTTAATTTCCGGAATACGTGAGTGCCTTCGTTTCCTCGCCCCGGTATTCCGCGCAAAGCCCTTGCCAAATTTCTCCCCTCTTCGGGTTTCGTGCTCCTCTTTTCGTGTATTTAGGTCGCAGGTTCGATCCAGGCCGCTTGCGGGAGAAATGTAAATACGCCAGTGTTCTGTGTAATGTCAGCGTACGTTAAAGAACCTTGTGTTTATCTATATTAATCCCGAGTATTCCACTAAGACGTAGCCCATGCGTCGCTTCTGGGCGTTAAATCCCTCAACTGACAATTTTATTCTTTTCTGTGAGCTCCTTACTTTTCTAAAAAGCGATGGAGACCCAGACACGCAACCGGTTCCCGGGAGTCCTTCTCTTTTCAACCCATGGTTGCCTTTCTTTCTGCCACCAAAGCAGCATCGCGAAGGGAGTCACGGGACCTCAAAATTAGGTGCACACGCGCACCCATGGCAGAACATAGATTTTAATCTGAAAGCACCCGCCGGCTTTCTCAAGAAACAGATTGGGCTCCTACTGAATGTGGACAGCACGGCTAGTACGTATGGGTTCGAAGGTCGGTTCCAGCGGCTGGCAATTCTAAGATGATAGCCCAAAGGCATTTCATTCGCTTCAACAAAATGTAATGTCAGATGTCAATGGTACATTTAACAGCGTACCGAACCCTATGCGGTTCATTGCGGTATACAGACGTTCTTAGTCCAGCAAATGGTGTGGAGCCACCGGTCGAATGGCTGGCGTCACTGATTTGCCGAAATACAGAGGCCAGTTAGCAGCGCAATGGAAACAAGCGTGACACTGACAGCTTTATAGCACTGTGCTATGAAAAGAGAGAGAACCAGCCAGAGAATTGCCGGAGACTATGACAAAAAAAAGTTATCCTTGGTGTGCTATGTAGTGAATGAGATAGGTTGGTTTGGTTTATTGGGGTTTAACGTCCCAGAGCAACTCAGGCTATGAGGGACGCCGTAGTGGAGGGCTCCGGAAATTTCGACCACCTGGGGTTCTTTAACGTGCACTGACATCGCACAGCCCACGGGCCTCTAGAATTTCGCCTCCATCGAAATTCGGCCGCCGCGGCAGGGATCGAACCCGCGTCTTTCGGGTCAGCAGCCGAGCTTACTGCATGTAATCGGGAAAAGGGACTTCGGGAAAAGGGTCCCGACCCTCTTGACCAATCAAGATTTTCTCGATGCGCCAACAACTATGGCGATTTCTCCGCTGAACAGGAGCTTCACGCTGTCCCGTAGAATATTACAATACTACAAAAATATCTGTCATTACGGCAGAACAGTTTGTTATATTTTGGGCACGATTCTGCCTTTCTTTTTTTTTTGTACTCTGTTCCCACAACGATAGTTGACAGCGCCATGATCGCAGCACCAAGAGAGCTCCATGCTGCGTGCGAAGCGAGACGCTGACCCGGCGACATCACGTACTACCTTCGTGCGGCAAACGTTCCGGCAAGCAAACGCCGCCCTGTCAAAACAGCGGAGACTATTAACGATCCGCTTATGCGGCACGGAGCACGGCAATGCCATTTGCGGGACGCCCTCCGGCAGAAGCGTGCAGCGAAACACTCCGGCGACCAAATGAAAAATGCACACCCGAGCATCGTCCGCGATTCCCGGAAGCGTATAGCGTGGGCGCGCAGCCGCTTGGATGGTGCCAATGGACTGGCGGGCTTCGGAGAGGATCGCATACTCCGGATCCCATGTATTAGCGACCAGAGAGAAGATCGCCTATTTTTTTTTTATTGCGAAAGCAATACTAGTTGCACTTTCAGCCCGTCGCGTAGCGAGGCCGGTAGCTACCATATTAGCATACTGGATTGGATTGGATTGGAAATGGTACAGGCAATGCAGCGCGAACAGTAGTTTAAATTCACTTTTATTATTGCGAAAGCAATACTAGTCGCACCTTCAGCCCGTCGCGTAGCGAGACCGGTAGCTACCATATTAGCATATTGGATTGGATTGGATTGGATTGGATTGGATTGTATAACCGATGCATCAACACAAGTCTAACCACAAGCACCACCACCAGCTACACTACCAGCTGAACCATGGCGTAGCTACGGATATTGCTTTCGCAATTAGCGGGCTTAACCAAGCTAAGCCACAGCCATTTTTTTCATTCTGTGCCCTCCATGCAGGTTTCCTATTGTGCGAGCTTAGTCTTAGGTGGTAATCGAATTGAAATAGTCAATGTAGTTAAGACGTTGGGAGTTCTTTTCAATGATCACATGCGCTGGGATAACCATATAGATTTGCTACGAAATAAATTAGCTCGAGCTGTAGGAATAATCAGGATATGACAGTTGATGCTTCCTACTAAAGTAAAGCTTATTCTGCGCCGTGCTCTTTTCGAGTCACATGCCAGATATTGCCATTTGGTGTGCGGTAACACTACATACACTAACAATCAGAAACTTTTGTCTTTACAAAAACAGGCCCTTAGAGCTATAGCTAATGTAGATTATTTATCTCCTACACTATCATTATTTTCCAGGCACAGGATTACGCCACTAAATGTTCTACACGAGCTTCGGCTTTTACACATTTATGAATCACAGCTTCACAATCAGGCCAATCATTTATTAAATATGACTAATCAGAGCGTCAACCCAGTGCCCCGGATAACAAGACACCATGAACACTGGCACGTACCACGTCCGAGAACTAAATACGGTCTGCAGTCTCTACGATACCTCCTTCCTTCTCTACTGAACAAGTCTGGGTTCACAAATGCTGCCATTTGTGACTACAGTGGACTACATAAGAAATCTGTTTCTTTAGTGTGCTGTTTTTGCATGTGTGTACAGCGTAGTGTGCGAATTTTTTTGTTTTCATCCACGATTAGATGTTGATTCCTTACAAATCATTTGTAATTAGGTCGCTTGTGTCTGGCCCTATAGTTTGTGTATTGCAAGGAGCCTAAAGTGCTGGCCATTGTATTTTCTGCGCAATGTCTCGTTTACCTTTCTTTTCTTTCTTTTTTCCCTCACCCAACTGCTACTGAAGCAACATAGGGGTTGGGAGCTTCGTCAAGCCACAATTGCGGCTTTTTTTCCCTTCTCCTCAGACATTTACCTGACTGAAAAATAAACCTTGAACCTACAGGTGGCGCCAGTGGCGCTGTCATGCTTCTCTCTCTCTCTCTCAGTCGCTCTGAGCAGGACTGTGTACGCAGCGAACTATCAGCTTGTTGTGAAAGCGTAATACAGGTAGCATTGATTTATTTGCATCAGACGAATTTATCGACCTTCTTATTGCAACGTTTTTTTTTTTTTTTTACGTCGCCTAGCGGACGCAGTAACCGATATTTCTAAGAGGAGTGAGATTTGCACTGTCTTCGATACAGCCATCTAGGAAGATTTCGTTATCCAAAAATATGTCACTTTTTCCTGAGTTTCAGGAGTCGCTTGTGGATTGAAAAAAAAAAGGAATCCTGTGACCCTCCCGTGGCTTATCCGACAAATGCTGGTGATGGGACATCGAAGTTTGCGACCATTTGTGTTGCGGCTCAGATGCCATGGCAGGGCACAGGCAGCGCATCGTGGACTATCACTTTCCCTCTCCCCCGGTTCCCCTTCCCTCACCCGGTTATCTGGAGGAATAAAAATGGCAGAGATTTAACTCCTCTAAACGTAGTTAGACAGAGCGAAACCTTCGTTAACCAGTGTCTCTATCTCGACCACACACACGACTGACCGCAAAGATCGCAAGAGTGTAAGATTCTCGCAAGCGTTCTGGCCCCACTGTCGGCCGCGCTCTCATCCAAAGCGAAATTGAGGGTGAACAGCGGCTTCGTTTTATTAAGCGAATGATGAGTTACGTGGCCACAGCTGGCGAGGCGGAGGTCGGCGCGGCGGCGCACACGTGTCAAGTCACGTGGTATGACGTCACAGTCACACCTCCGACACGCCTCTAATATGAAGGTCGCGCGGCAACACCCGATGACCTTGGCGAAACATGGCGTAGTGGAGCTCTCGCTCCATAAACAGAAGCCCAAAAAGAAAAAAATCCGCTCCTTTTTTTTCGTATTACAAAATTAAACCGGAAATAAGGAAGTAATTGCTCACTGACATCTACCCGAGCGCAGCCATCCGGCTACAAAGGAAAGCTATACAGCTTTCTCAGAAACTTCGTAGTTAAAGAAAAGTTCGTCCTGGTCCGGGGTTCGAGCCCGGGACGACCGCTTCACCGGAGAAGTCGCTCTACCATTTGAGCTAACCGGAACGGCAAGCTTGTGGTAGGCCGAGAGGGAATTGATCAATAACTCGAAGTAGGAAATGTGTTGGTCAAATGTTTAGGGGAATCCCCCAAGGTGGAGTAAATTGGAAATAAGGGAGTAATTACTCACTGACATCCACCCGAGCGCAGCCATACGACTACGAAGGAAAGATATATACAGCCTTCTCATGAACTTCGTAGTTAAAGAAAAATTCGTCCTGGTCCGGGGTTCGAGCCCGGGACGACCGCTTCACCGGAGAAGTCGCTCTACCATTTGAGCTAACCGGAACGGCAAGCTTATGGTAGGGCGAGGGCGAATTGATCAATAACTCGAAGTAGGAAATGTGTTGGTCAAATGTTTAGGGGAATCCCCCAAGGTGGAGTAAATTGGAAATAAGGGAGTAATTACTCACTGACATCCACCCGAGCGCAGCCATACGACTACGAAGGAAAGATATATACAGCCTTCTCATGAACTTCGTAGTTAAAGAAAAATTCGTCCTGGTCCGGGGTTCGAGCCCGGGACGACCGCTTCACCGGAGAAGTCGCTCTACCATTTGAGCTAACCGGAACGGCAAGCTTATGGTAGGGCGAGGGCGAATTGATCAATAACTCGAAGTAGGAAATGTGTTGGTCAAATGTTTAGGGGAATCCCCCAAGGTGGAGTAAATTGGAAATAAGGGAGTAATTACTCACTGACATCCACCCGAGCGCAGCCATACGACTACGAAGGAAAGATATATACAGCCTTCTCATGAACTTCGTAGTTAAAGAAAAATTCGTCCTGGTCCGGGGTTCGAGCCCGGGACGACCGCTTCACCGGAGAAGTCGCTCTACCATTTGAGCTAACCGGAACGGCAAGCTTATGGTAGGGCGAGGGCGAATTGATCAATAACTCGAAGTAGGAAATGTGTTGGTCAAATGTTTAGGGGAATCCCCCAAGGTGGAGTAAATTGGAAATAAGGGAGTAATTACTCACTGACATCCACCCGAGCGCAGCCATACGACTACGAAGGAAAGATATATACAGCCTTCTCATGAACTTCGTAGTTAAAGAAAAATTCGTCCTGGTCCGGGGTTCGAGCCCGGGACGACCGCTTCACCGGAGAAGTCGCTCTACCATTTGAGCTAACCGGAACGGCAAGCTTATGGTAGGGCGAGGGCGAATTGATCAATAACTCGAAGTAGGAAATGTGTTGGTCAGATGTTTAGGGGAATCCCCCAAGGTGGAGTAAATTGGAAATAAGGGAGTAATTACTCACTGACATCCACCCGAGCGCAGCCATACGACTACGAAGGAAAGATATATACAGCCTTCTCATGAACTTCGTAGTTAAAGAAAAATTCGTCCTGGTCCGGGGTTCGAGCCCGGGACGACCGCTTCACCGGAGAAGTCGCTCTACCATTTGAGCTAACCGGAACGGCAAGCTTATGGTAGGGCGAGGGCGAATTGATCAATAACTCGAAGTAGGAAATGTGTTGGTCAAATGTTTAGGGGAATCCCCCAAGGTGGAGTAAATTGGAAATAAGGGAGTAATTACTCACTGACATCCACCCGAGCGCAGCCATACGACTACGAAGGAAAGCTATACAGCCTTCTCATGAACTTCGTAGTTAAAGAAAAATTCGTCCTGGTCCGGGGTTCCATGAAAACTGCAAAGGCTATATATGCGGGAAAGTCTATCTGAGTGGCACTGCGTTAATAGAACTTTTTTTTTTTTTTTTTACTAGAAGCCTAACGCGAACGGCTGCATGAGCATTATGATGTGTGGAGATTGTGCAGAAGAGCGGTGACGTCGAAGCATATTCTGGCTGGCTTTTCACAGCGGAAATTGTGTGCTCAAGAAATGACGTCAGTGAATGACGCCACCCCTTTTGTCCAAGGGCGAAAGACACGAAGACATGTAAATCTGAAACACCACAAAAGAAAGGC
Source organism: Amblyomma mixtum (assembly GCF_055824585.1). NCBI lineage: Eukaryota > Metazoa > Arthropoda > Arachnida > Ixodida > Ixodidae > Amblyomma > Amblyomma mixtum. Next base: position 7,519,918 of record NC_143018.1, on the reverse strand, counting down.
AAAAAAAGACAAGCGGGTATTTCAGTTTATCGTGTCACGGTTCATTTTCAGAGGTTCGAATTTCAAGGAAGGAGCTAAACAATAGGAAGGCTTTTTTTTTTTGTAGCTTCTCACGTCGTCCAGTGTATTTTTTTGGACGATTGATTTTTTTGACCGCCCTGAAATTCTGGGGAATCCCAAACCGCCTTCGTCGGGCCTGGGTAATCATGCATTCATATCGCCATTTTCCTTTGTGATACGTCGTATGTATTCTGCGAAATAAAGGAGCTGCGAAGAACGCGAGAAAAAAAAGAGATAGCGCGGTGCCGATATTCTGCACATCATGAACTATGGACTAGCTGCACGCCAGGGCTTCATTATACAATTAACGATCGTGTGTCGGGTTCGATCCGTCTAACTTCGCACCAGTGCACATTGCTCCCGAGCACAACGAAAGAACATAATTAAAAACCGCTCAGTTATTTTGCGTTATGTGCTGCCTCGTTGAGTTTCTTGTACTGAGCGCGCCTTTGGTGCTGCTGGTTCGTCAGTGTTCCATCCGCTTCTCCTCTTAATTTACCTGCGTTCGGCTGCTTGTTACAGGAAGACAGGAAAGCGAAATAACTGAACGCACTGTTTGGACCCGTTTCTACAGTTCGTTAGCTGTGTGGAAGAATAATTATTCCGCAACGCTAAATACTGCAGACTATCTCGTCCGCTCTCTGACATACTAGCCTATTTGAGCACGCCCCAGGCAATAGATACTACATAGGAAATTGGGCAGATGTGTTGATACGGATATACCGGGTGTTTCACGGAAGACTAAGTAATTCTCAAAAAAAGAGTTTTTTTAAGTAAAAATATGGCTTTTACAGCATAGCATTACCAGCACTAGAGGCACCTGAAAACCGGTAAATCGCCTTAAGTAGTAATCTGGTTTTAATGAATAGCATTTTAACTATTAGAGTTAGGATTAGTTGCAACAAGAGCATTGCAGCCGGTCGTTAGTAATATCTAGACCAGCTTTTAGAATTTCGAAAACGCTGTTACCGTCTTTTTTTCTCACCTTCGGCGCTGTGGCTCAACAAAATTTGGATTTTTCGACTAGTTACGTGCACAGAAGTGATTGCTTTGCCTGCCTGCTTTTGAAAGCACGTGTAATTTGGCACGATACTGCCAAAATTTCTTGGGTCACAGCGCCGAGAGTAATCGCGCTTTCGAAATCGTAAAAAATATACAGTGGTTACTAACGACCGTCTACAATTCTCTAATTGCAACCAGGTGCCTAGCTATAATAGTTAAAAGTTAATTATTGAAAATTAGTTAACCAGATTATTAAGATGATTCACTGGTTTCCTGGTGTCCACCAACTGTGACAATACTATGGTGCAACAGCCATATTTTTATCTCAGAAATACTATTTTTCAATATTACTTAACCTGTTCCCTGAAACACCTAGTATATACTGCCCACCGATGACAGCACCTGCCATAGCAAGGCAGTGACACATGGCTTAAGCGCTGCACCACTGCGCCAGGAGGGTTTGGTTTGGTTTATGGGTTTTAACGTCCCAAAGCGACTGAGGCTACGAGGGACGCCGTAGTGGAGGGCTCCGGAAATTTGGACCACCTGGGGTTCTTTAACGTGCACTGACATCGCACAGTACACGGGCCTCGAATTTCTCCTCCAAAGAAATTCAACCGCTGCGGCCGGGATCGAACCCGCGTCTTTCGGGCCAGCAGCCGAGCGCCATAACCACTGAGCCACCGCGGCGGCTTGTGCGCCAGGAGGGGTATGATGACTCCCAGGGATCTATGATAGTGAAGTAGAGAATGACCTATTCCGCATATGAGGGCATTCAGACATTCTGGCTATTCGAACAAATTTCATCAAATAACACTTGGATACGAACACCGGAACCGAAGTAGAAAAAGAAATGCTAGCCCACCTAACTCGCATCTAGTTTAACTACGCAAATCTGCCGTCAATTTTTTTAAATTAATTTTGAAGTTTGTTGTTTATCTTTTGGCTTTAGTCTTTTACATTTTATTATTGTTTGGCCACATTCCTTCACGGCGACTTTGGCTCTAGCTTCGCTTAGGTTCATCAAGGTCGCACATCACTTTTACCTCTGCTGTCATATGCGCTCAGCCTCCGCTCTGCACTGTCAACGCCGCATATATTTCCGCCTGATATGGAGTGCCTTCTGCGCCGTCCGCGTGTAACTAGTGAAGCTGCAACTTCGAATAGTTTGAGGGTGCGCGAAAATGGCGAGAATGACGCCATTTTGGTATTCCATTTCATTCCCCATGCTATCTATAGTGAGCGAACTCAATCTTCGACAGGACGTTTATAAAAGTAGAGAAATTGGTTTGTTATTCATTCATTTCCCAATGGAAGTTGAACAGCGCTTCCGGGAATCGGCGCGGAGTAGAAAATGGGGCAGCTGCCAGACCCCAGAACGGAATCTTGATAGGACCGCGACGGAGCGAACGAGGACTCTTCTGCTTGTCTATTTCACGTATGCTCGAAGACATGGCCGCGCAAGAAATGAGGTCCTCAGCTGCAGCATCCATCGGCTGATTTTGGTCCCTTGAAAAGCCGGTACACGTATTCGGGGAGATTCAACTAAAACGGCGTTGAGTGCGCGAGTGGCTTTCAGCGATAGCGTGTGCTTCGAAATCCTTTTCTGTAATATGAAGCCGTCAAGTCGGGCGAGCCGAGACTCAGCAATGGGCTCATATCGGTTCGAGCAAAGGGAGTGCCTGTACAGGCACCATATTCTTGCACCATGCAGGACGACCTGCCGTCCCTTTGCACTTCAACGAGAATACAACCTGGGGTTTCTCGCAGCCAATCACCCGCTTCTCTTCTCGAAGTTCCATCGCGCGCCCAGATGGTTATGCGCGAACAGTGCAGGCTGAAAATTATTTCTCGTCTGCTTGCGGAGGACCTGTGGTAGAGGTGGAGGGGGACACCGGAACTGGGCTTCACTGACGAGCGGCAGGCCGTCTTTCACGTGATGAGTTCTCTCGAGGCAAGACAACCGAACCCACTAACGGCACGGCGGCAGCTGAGGTTTACAACGGCGACATAAGAAAGATTCTTTTCAGACTGCTGCCCTTGAGAGAGGTGAAAAAGAAACGCCATGTGAATAGGTGTTCATTGGCGGATGGATGCTTGCTTGATAGTGAATGGAAATAGGCCAGAGGGCTCCTGAGCTAACCTCCCGAGAAGGTTCTTAACTTTGCTTTGAAATTAAGTTTAGTCGGTCCGTCCATCCGTCCCTCTGTCTGTCTTCACGGATACACACAACGCTAGGTGAACGTTAAGTACCAGCGCAAGAGAGTATAAATAGCGTCACGTGACGCTTCAATGGCATAACATGGGGACACAATTTCATTACACTGAATCGGCGACTTCGTAAAGTGGTGCACAATAAGGAAATAAAAATAGAGTAAACGGGAGCAGAAAACAACAATGGACACGTGAAAAATAATTCAAGCGTCGCCGCAGTATCGCAAGACTGACGCTCTTCATCGACTGGGCTCTGTCTCCCTATCTCTCTCATTTCTCTGTATACGGGCATAAAACAGTCGTCTGCGCAGTTTCGCAGTACGGTCACGTTTGTGTTGGCGCAGTGCCTATTTACGCGACAACCCCAGCTGTGACCTCTAGACAGGCATCCCACGCGCTCCCCTCACGAAAACATTGCCGACACTGCTCGAAGGAACTGTGCAGTGTTTCCAAAGCCACAGCCATAGCGACAGCCAGTCAAATGCCAAGTACACAAAGCCGTCGGCACATCCTACCTAATCGTGATTGATAACGCCATCTCTACGCTGCAAGACGTCAAACGAATTTCGGCAGACAATCACGAACGGTAACCGTGAATACGACCCCTGATTGGCGGATACTCCCTACTCATGTGTTCCGTGTGAGCCGTGCATGTGTAACTATGAGAATACGAGTACGACGTACGAAAGTATACGAAAATCGCCTCATACATTCCATATAATTTCCGTATGGTTTGCTAATGATATTCCATCTGCTTGGTATGATGTCATATGGCGCCGGTATGAATTCCGAATTGACTGCGTGCGCTGTCCATATAGCCCACGTGGACTCCATATTTTCTGTGTGGTCTCTTATGAGCTATGTAGAAAGCATACGGAATTGTGGGAATTGTCACATGTAAAGTTTCGGCAGGCCTGCCTCTGCAGCTTCCAGTACGCTGCACGGTTTTAGTAACATTGCGGTACACAACTTTCTACGTAGTGCCAGTGTGTCTCATTAGTACGGCTGTAGTCGTCGCCAGAGCGACAACCTTTTGAGTACAGTATTTTTGGTGTTGCGCCTAGCGGTTGCAGTTCGGTTCCGATGTTGGGGAAGCGCGAAGTCCACTGGCGCATTTTCCCCCGCGGCTTACGTGCTCAGAAGTGCGTCGGGCTCTGTTCTGCTAGATGTATCCTTCGCGAGTGCGTCTCTTTCCTCCTCGCGTATCGTAATTTCGCGTGATTTGTCCGCACACTACTTTCCAGAGACACGTGCGTGCTCTCGAGTAGAGAAAATGTGCCTACTTGGTAACTTCCGTAGTTAAGAAAGAAAGAAGGAGAGAAAGAAAGAAAAAAAGAAAGAAAGAAAGAAAGAAAGAAAGAAAGAAAGAAAGAAAGAAAGAAAGAAAGAAAGAAAGAAAGAAAGAAAGAAAGAAAGAAAGAAAGAAAGAAAGAAAGAAAGAAAGAAAGAAAGGGAGAGAAGGAAGGAAAAGTTTGGTTTTATGGGGTTTAACGTCCCAAAGCGACTCAGGCTATGAGACTCAGGCTATGCGTAACTCGACGAGACTCAGGCTATGAGACTCAGGCTATGAGGCCTTCACGCCGTAGTGAAGGGCTCCGGAGATTTCGACCTCCTGGGGATCTTTAACGTGCACTGACATCGCACAGTACACGGGCCTCTAGAATTTCGCCTCCATCGAAATTCCGCCGCCGCGGCCGGGATCGAACCCGCGTCTTTAGGGTCAGCAGCCGAGCACCATAACCACTGAGCCACCATGGCGGCACAGGAAGGAAGGAAGGAAGGAAGGAAGGAAGGAAGGAAGGAAGGAAGGAAGGAAGGAAGGAAGGAAGGAAGGAAGGAAGGAAGGAAGGAAGGAAGGAAGGAAGGAAGATAGCTGCTTGAGGCCGCGTGTTCTACGTCTCGGCGCTGCAGAAGCTTTTCGACGCAGGTTGATGAGTTTTAAGTGAGCGTTAAAGCAACCATGCATGCATGGCGGTCGATTTAATATGCAGTCTAGCCCAAACATCATACCGAACGCTCGCTTATTACAAACGAGGGCAGTGTCACTGCCATAATATTTCTGGTGGCTGTGGCACTGCGTCTCAGGTAAAACAATGGAAAGAACTGTGGCCGCACTACTCGGTTACAGCGAACGAGGAGCGCCCTCGAAGTCGGAAAACGCGCCCATCCCTCCAGCGCGCAGACCGAAGAGCGTCTCCCAGCTCATGATTTTCACAAAGAAAGTGTCGACACCCCCCCCCCCCAAAAAAAAAAAAAAAAACAATGAATAAGGCGGCGCTGAAATCGCAGCTACCCGCCGGCCAAGAGCGCCCAGACCGGTTACAGGGTGAATCGGTGCGAGCGTCTGTGCCGGCTGGGCAAAGAAAGCGCTTTTCAAAGTGAAAGCAGAAGCGTGGTGAGAGAAAGACAGGGTCAGCGTTGGAAGCGAAACAGTACGGCACACTGCCGGTGTTCAACCAATGGCGTCACGACGGATCTCAATCGGATCTCCGTCTGCTTCGCTGCAGCCACGCGCAGGCAGCCAGCAGCCAGTCTGCGTCACCCTTGTGTAGAGCAGTCCAGCAGTGCGCTCCAATCAATGAAAATCGAAATCAGACAGTAGCTGATGGTTTTCGGATAAATCGCTAGTTCCCACCTTGTTTGTAGGTCTATGCGGCCCTACTTGAAAGGTTGCTTGAAGAACCTGCGGCGAGGTGTCCCTTTATTTGGAATCCAACGCGCTGTTATAGCCCTTTACATAAGGGTGGAGCATACTGCACGTTCTGCGCTCACATGCGCTGCGATTGCTTCATCGCTACATCCTTACAAGTTCTGCCGAGAGTTGAAGACAAGGATACTGTTACGTCCTTTATTGCTGGTGGCAGGGTACAGACTGGCGGGAAAGCCGCCAACACGTGACACATGGTAGCTCAGGGTTGCTTGGCCCTAAAGATTGTCCCGCTATAACACTCCTCCCCCCTACGTCACGAAGTCCTTCAGATACGCAGGGCGGCTGCGTTGGCGCTGTGGTCGCTGGACTTGAAGGGAAGCACTCGCTTCACGGTCCTCACCACAGGAAGCAGATTCGGTACTGGGCGCTGCAGCCTCCTCCAGTCTTTCTCCTTGGTCCCGTCTTCCAGGGTCCTCTAGGCTTGAAGGAATGCCAAGCCCGGAACACCCTGCCGGGGAAGCAACCAGCGGTTCCTCCTCTTCACACATCCCAGAAGCGAAACTGTCCAATGCGTAGCTGGCAGAACGACTTCTGAGTTGGTCGACATGACGTCTCCATCGACGACCGTCCTTGGTGACGACCAAGTACGACACTGGTCCTGTGACAGCATCCACAATGCCCGGCAACCACTTGGGCCCATAGAGATAGTTGCGCACAAACACTCGATCCCCCACATCAAACAGTCGCACTGCCTGGCTACGGCGCTGCATCACCTGCTCTTGTTTCTGCTGCACACTGGACTGCAGGTCAGGATGCAGACGCTCTAACACAGTTGAAAGTTTCCTGCCCATTAGCAATTCGGCCGGGCTCTTGCCTGTTGTAGCATGAGGCAGGATATGCTGGGTCATTAAAAACCTAGCCAGACGTGTGTCGATATCGCCTCCAACCATTCGCTTGAGTACTCCCTTGGTTTCGCGCACCATGCGTTCTGCTTGACCATTCGAAGAAGGGTGATATGGGGCAACGGTCACATGTCGGATTTGATTCCGGCACATGAAGTCTCTGAACTCCTCCGAACAAAAGGCAGTACCATTATCAGAAACAACAGTTTCTGGAATGCCATGGGTAGCAAAAAGGAAACGAAGCTTCGCACAAACTGTAGCTGTCGACATGGAATTCATCCGGCACACTTCCAACCACTTTGAGTGAGAGTCCACCACAATGAGGAAAACTTTGCCTTGGAAGGGCCCAGCAAAATCGATGTGTAGTCTTGTCCAAGGACGCTTGGTGAATTCCCAAGGGTGAATCTTTGCAGCTGCTGGCGCAGACCTGGATTCCTGACAACGTGCACAGTCTCTCACCTTCTGCTCAACATCTCTGTCGATTCCTGGCCACCACACGGCTCCTCTGGCAAGCCCCTTCATCTTGACAATTCCTGGATGAGCTGTGTGAAGAATGTCCATGACATACGGTCGAGCTGGCTCTGGAATGACCACACGACTGCCCCACAGCAAACAACCTTGGTACACCGACAGTTCATGCTTGCGGCTCACAAACGCTGCAAACTCTTCTGGCAGCTTACCCTCCGGCCACCCATGCTGCACCCAATTGCAGACTCTAGCCAACAGCTTATCCCTTGACGTGAATCTTGCCACCTTCCTAGAGTTCCATGCTACTTCCGGCGCCATTTCCAGCATCCCTACTTCCCCAAGACGCTGCTCCTCTTCCTCTGCCCTACTGGCTCTCAGTGGTAAACGACTGAATGCATCAGCATTGGAAAGCTTCTCCGCTGGTCGATACTCAATTTCATAGTCATAAGCCGATAACATGAGGGTCCAACGCAGCATCCGTGGTGATAGCACCTGGGGAATGGGCTTGGCATGGTGCAACAGTCCTAAGAGGGGTTTGTGGTCTGTCACAATTTTGAAATGTCTCCCATATAGAAACTGATGATACTTCTTTATGCCAAAGCCGATGGCGAGCGCTTCTCGGTCTGTCTGGGCATAATTCCGTTCTGCCGCACTCATAGTTCTCGACGCATATGCAACCGGTCTCTCGCTGCCATCTTCGCACACATGACTCAACACAGCACCCAGTCCGTACGGGGATGCGTCACAGGCCAGCACTAGGGGTTTGTTGACATCATAGTGCACCAGAACATGTGATGACTGTAGCAGATCTTTCGCCTGGCGAAATGCTTCCGCCTCAGCTTCCATCCAACGCCACTCGCGACCCTTGTCCAACAGCCGGTACAGTGGCTCCAAGGCATGAGCTGCTCCTTTAAGAAACTTGTTGTAAAAGTTCAGAGCTCCTAAAAAGGCTTGAAGTTCCTTTTTGCATGTCGGCTCTGGGGCCTTGTGAATAGCACGCACCTTGTCTTCTGTCGGCTGCACACCTGCAGAGTTCACACGGAATCCAAAGTAACACACTTCCTCAACACCAAATTGACATTTGTCAAACTTTAGTCGCAGACCGTCTTCATGAATTCTTTTGAGCACTTCTTGTAAACGAGCATTGTGCTGCACCTCATCCTTTCCACCGATCAAGATGTCATCCAAGAACACAAGAACACCATCAATTCCATGCAACAGTTCTTCCATGTACCTCTGAAAGATAGCCACTGCCACTGCCACGCCAAATTGAAGACGGGTTACGCGGAACAGTCCCCGATGTGTTGTAACCGTCAACAAGTCAGCTGTTTCTTCATCAACAGTCTTCTGTTGATACGCCTGTCCGAGGTCTAGCCTTGAAAACTTCGAGCAACCTGCCAGCCTGGCAAACAGCTGCTCCGGTGTCGGCAGGGGATACGTCTCCCACTGCACTACACGATTGACTGTGCTCTTGTAGTCCCCACAGATCCTTATCGATCCATCTTTTTTGACAACTGGAACGACAGGTGTTGCCCACTTCGAGTGCCGCACAGGCTGGAAAATGCCTTGGCTCACCAACTTGTCCAGTGCTTCGTCCACCTTCGGTCTCAATGCAAACGGTACTTGTCGTGGCTTCAGAAATCGCGGCGGAGCTGCCGGGTTCACCTCTATGCGTACAGGAGGCCCTTTACTTGTCCCAAGTCCAGGCTCAAAGACTGAAGAATACTTCTTGAGCAAGGCTGTTGTTCCCCTACTGCCAGTTCGACTCGGCTCGTACACACTGTGAACACCACTCAGACTTATTCCCAAAGACTTGAACCAGTCCCGACCGAGAAGTCCGATACTAGCACCCTTAACCACCACCAATCGCAGGCGATGTTCCTGCCCCTTGAATTCCACCTTCACGGTCAGTTCACCCAACACTCGTAGTTCCTTGTTATTGTAAGCTCGGAGATGAAGAGTACTTGGGCGCAACGCCCTTTTCGATATTCGCAGCTTCTGCATAGTCCGGTCGTTGATGACTGAACACACTGCACCAGAGTCCACCTCCATCTCTAGGGGACTTCCGTTGACGCGCACTTCCACTCTCACGGCTGGCTCTTCACCAGGCAGCACGAACACGTCGTAAACGTCCGACGCAGCATTCTTGTGACGGCCTCCACTGGCCCGTTTTTTGTTCTGAGAGTTGGGTTCAGCCGAAGCGCGAGCTGCCGCCTTCCTCCTGCATGCTCTCACTATGTGCCCTCGTTGCTTGCAGAAGTGGCACTGCATGTTCATGAATGGGCAACTGCTTGGCGAATGCGCACCCTTGCAGCGGAAACATACGCTTGTGCTTCCAGGCGAACCAGCCTGCTTATGGGTACCCTCCTTGGCTGTCACTGGCGCAGAGACCTTCGCAACACACGGGTCGAAACGCTGCCCGCTCACGCTGCCAACTTCACACGATGCGGCACTGCCGCGAATTTGCTCGGTCTGTCGCTGCGCAGATTCCATTGCAATGGCTTTCTCCCGAGCTGTAGCAAACGTAAGCTCCGGCTCCGCCAGCAACCGACGCTGAAGGGTCTCGCTTCGCACCCCGCACACTAGCCGGTCGCGCAACATGTCATCGAGCGACGCACCGAAATCGCAGTGTTCCGAGAGACGTCGCAATTCTGCGATGTAGTCGGCAATTGACTCACCGGGCTGCTGTTGACGTGTGCCAAACTTGAAACGCTGTACTGTCACCGACGGTCGCGGCGAGAAGTGGTTTGAGAGACGCCTGACGATCTCATCGTAGGCCACGGCCGACGGCGCATCCGGAGAACAAAGGGAGCGAACGATGGCATACGTTGCTGGGCCGCAAACGCTGCAGAGCGTTGCTCGCTTCTTCTCGTTACCGTCGATGTCGTTTGCTTGAAAGAAAAATTCGAGGCGCTCCAAATACAAGGGCCAAGACGTCGCCTCTGTTGGAACGAATTCCCCAATCGTGCCCAGCGCAGTTGCCATTGTTACCTCGTCGCCAATTATATGTTACGTCCTTTATTGCTGGTGGCAGGGTACAGACTGGCGGGAAAGCCGCCAACACGTGACACATGGTAGCTCAGGGTTGCTTGGCCCTAAAGATTGTCCCGCTATAACAGATACCGACCTAACACCAGTTTCCGTGATCGCTTCAGTCGATATCGGTATTGTCACTTCCCTAAACCGGCTCGTCCGCAGCAAAGGTCTCGGCCAACAGCACATGATCGCGCTGGAGAGTTTACAGTAAGGGTGGTCAGGACATGCTTTGAAGAAACAGACGTGCACAACGAACTTTTCAAAGAAATAAACGCCATTCTTATCTTACTGCATGTTTTGGCTTTAATGGGGCAAGTCAATTTGCTACGAACTTCGCACACAACGAACGCAATCCGAGTGACCGTTAGGTTATTGATAAGTGGGCTCGACTTACAGTCAAACGCGTCTACAACGAAATAGAAGGGACTGTGAAATCGCTTCGTTATAGAGGTCATCCCCCCCCCCCCCCCCCCTCCCCCGGCACGGTTTCTAATAAATCAGGATTAGCATTTTGTCAGAAGCCAAGCTTTATTCCGGGTTGGTACAGCATATTTTTTTTTAACGGTGTGCCTTACAGTACCGTTAATCACAAATACCGCTCAGCTAATCTTATCAAGCTAGACAGCGTACGTTGCTGAAGGACCGGGAGTGACGCAGGAAATTCTGTAGATGCCCGTGTACTGCGCGATGTCAGTGCAAGTTGAAGAACCCCAGGTGGTCGAAATTTCCGGAGCCCTCCACTACGGCGTCTCTCATAGCCTTAGTCGCTTTGGGACGTTAAACCCCCATTAACCAACCATAAACCAAACAGACTTCACGGGTCGTTACCGCTCTCTGATCTGCGGCCAGCTCATTATCACTGTCCGCTTGCGAGGTGCTGCCCTCGCCAGTTCCCCGCCGGCCGTGTTATTGCTCCCGCTGCCTGTAATCTGTGCATGTCCTCTCCGTGCGTCTTTCGGTGGCCCAGGTGCTTAAGCGTCGCCGCAGACCCCATTCAAACCGAACGCTATACTGGCAGTTCGTCGGTACGCGGCCCCCAAACCGCCGAAGCGCGTGATGGGAGAGGAGAATCGCGACGACCAGGGAGGCATGTTCTGCCGTGCACTGAAGTCAGGAGGCAACTGCTCACGCTCGCCTACACGCTTGCGCCCTGCCTGCTCGGCACGGTGCCAGATGATGTCACTGATCACAACAGGACGTGGCTGTATCTTCGCACATGGAGAAAAACGATGTTTTTGGTGAACGGTGTCAGCGGGGGCTGCTTTTGCTTAGTGACGCTGCGGCGTCTCGTGGCACTTGAGTGGTCGCACAGTGCTAGCGCGAAATTATTACCGAAGCAACCATCACGCCTTGCCATGCATGTTCGTTATGACATGTGCTGGACGAAGTCGGGAACAGGTAAACGTTTCGCTAAATATGCATATTCATTTCCATACTCGTCGCTGCAGCGGCGTTCGTAACACATGATGAGAATAGGCAACCGGCCAGGGCAAGCCAATTCCTTCGTTTAACGGGTCATTTCGTAGCAGCGGCGTTCGTGGTAGACGGGTTTCACTATCTGTCATCTGAGTTCGGGCATTCGTTGTAAGGACGCGGCAGCTCGTGTTGTTTTCAAGTTTTCGTTCTTCACGCACTCCACGCGATGTTTAAGCCATCATTCTGTTTGTTATAAAGCTCACGCCAAATAAACTTTTACCATTTGTTGCATGAGAACGGCCAGAGCCACTTCTATGACATTTATGTCTTCCTGCCACCCATGACCGCGCTGTAGTGTGTCCTCCTTGTTCTCGTCCGTTGTCTGCCAGCGCTGTGTTTCTTGGAATGTTTCTTAACCAACTTGCCCAGCAACACACCTTGCTCATAGCTCTTCGCTTAGTTCTGCTTCGGGCATCCGGCATATATGCGATGCCTTCCTTTTTGCTTTCATTCAGCTGTAAAAGTGCCTACGTAGAATGTATACACACAGAAGTGTCGTAAGCGCTTCCTCGTGCTACTAGCTGCCGCATGGGAAGGGAACCTTTTCGATCGATAATGATTTTCGTTCCCACTGTCTTCCTCAAATCAATACTACGAAGACTACGCGTAGCTGAACCCCAACAGCCGCCTGGCTATGGTAGCCAACATTCCACCCGGAAAAGAATTGCGATGGATAGCAGAAAAAATTCAGGGGGCACTTTGGCTCTCTAAAGTGCACGCTGCAAGGCGAAAGCGTTTCCTGGCGTACTGTTTGTTTTTATTTTTTTTATTTTTCATATTTTTAGTTTTGTTCTTTTTCTCATTTTTATTGTTTTTATGTTTATTTTCAGGTCTTATTTTTATTTTGTTTTTATTTTTGTTTATTTTCTTATTTTTATTTTTTAGTTTTCCTTTCCGTCACTTAATTCCTTTTATTTTATTTATTAAACCTATGCATTCACTAGATGCGCCTTTAACCATGCTCGAACCTTGAGCCTTCGTAGCGGAGTGTTAGCGTCTCCGCTTCAAATGCCAAAGGCTCTGGTTCGATTCCCAACCTCGGCGCTGTTTCTTTTTAAGCAGTGACGCCGAAAGGCGGACAAATCTGCCGACGCGTCTGTCGACACGGCTGCCGACGCGTCTGTCGACACCGCTGCCGACAGCGTCTTCTAACGACAGTATGAGGCATTAAAGGCTCTCGCCTTAATATATTGATTTGTCGTCGTCTGGACGTGCTAAAGGGGATACTAAAGTGCATTCGTATGAGACTGCCGCCTGAGTTACCACTTTCGGTAAGTACAGAAAATGTCGTCTGACCTCGTAGCTGCAAAATTAACGTTGGATCGAGCAGCTCGCTCGCTTGGCGCATTTTGTCGGATGGGTCGCTTTTGCAGTTATGTCATCGTCGGCTGATAACAGCTTATATAGCGCTGCTTCGAGATGGAGCGGAGGTGCGCGCCGCATTACAGCGAATTCGGTTATGGAGCAAACAGCTATTTTTGCAGAGGTTACCGGTTTCAGCTCTTTTGTAATGCGACATCATTGAAAGGGCCACCTCGAAGCTTGTAAATAGCCTTGTGAACTCGACTTGTGTGCGGAAAACAAATTACAGCATACAGGTACAGGCGCGGCCATAATTAAACGGAGCACGCTATTGCGTTCGAAGTGCAATCACGCTTTCTCCATTGGTAATGAAGAAGCGTTGTTTGTCTACAAGAAAGTCCACCAACCTCCGCTACCAGCATGCGCGCACCACTGCTGGAAATTTCAATTAGGTGACGCGTGAAAAATATTCGAAGACAGTTGCTTGCTCCGTTTACTTTTGTCCGCGCCTGTACACAATGCACACTTCGACACCGGTGTCTGAGCCTAATTCGAGCATCCGCGGTCTTAAGGGCCAGATTCTAAAAGTATGGTAGAGGCTCTGCATCGTTGTATACGTCTGATTTGATTTGATTTTTTTTATTTGAGACAGAAATGGTAATAGCGCTGCAATAAGACGTACACAAGAAAGACTGACACAGGACTTTCTTGTGTACGTCTTATTACAGCGCTGTTACCGTTTCTGTCTCAAATAATGCACCATCTAGCCCAAATTGACGTTCTTCTAAACCATCTGCAAGTTTATTTACGCGATAAACTGAAAGTTTCGGGGGCCTGTAGACGATCATGTTACATCACATGCGCGGAAGCAAAAAAAATTACCGACGATTACGTTACTTCCTAATGCGAAATTTGAGCGCAGCAAATAAGCTGTTTCACCTTTTCGATAGTGAGTCAACCCCAGCTGCGGAGTTGGTTTCAGGGACAACGCCGCCGATGCCGACAAAAACAATATGATACCCTCGCTTCCGCAGCGCTAAGAACCAGGTCTAGCCGTGGGAAGGTGGTCACGTATTCGTCGACGTGCCGGGGCCTACGTGAAATAACCGGCGCGTCGGCAACTGAAGAGCACCCTATCCGCCACACAAGAACAGGGGGGGGACCCTTTCCTCCTCTTTCTGCATGGCGGCGACGGTGTTCTATGCAGTCACGTTATCTTGACTCTCTAGCGGCGTCAGCGGCATCCAGCGGTATCAGTCGGTCGCTGCTAGCGCTGGGGGGATGAAAGGGGGGCGGAGCTGGTTACGAGGCCGACGACAACGCCGACGACGACGCGAAACCCAGGAACGGACGCCAAAGAGCTGCGCTCTAAAAAAAATCAAAACCCAGGGAAACTGGTTTCCCTCATTTAAAAGCTCTTCCCGGCGACAGCATTTCTGTACCCGTGCCTCCTTTCTGCGTATGTCGTCCATGCTGGGGCAATCGCTTGGTCTGTCTCGGTGCTTCGGCTGCACGCATAGACTGACATTTTCATTCTCTGATTCGGAAGGTCCATCTTCGCCCCCGTGGCCAGCTCGAAGCATTGACTCGAGGCCGCCATGCTTAGCTGCCCGTCGGGGTCATTGGCGGGGCACTTTCATCTCGCCACTTATGCCTCCACTGCATTGCGTCCCTCATGTGCTCGCTTCTCCCCTTTGATTTCTCTCGTCCTCTCCTGCAGCTGCTACGCGTCTATAGCCGCCAGAAGCCTACGGAATGCCAACGGCCGCTCGCGATGGCGTAAGAACGCCGCCAACGTTCACATCAATGAGTGCATGGGCAGTTGGGGCAATCGGCTGATATCACGCGGAGTGGCCCTGCTTGTTACGAGGACATGTATACGAGGGGCTCTACTTTACGGAGGCAAACGTCGGCGTACTCTGATGTAATCGAAAACCACCTGCTGCCCAAGGACAGTGTAAGTCATGGCTCGGGCCTTGCAGAAGACGTCACTCAGATCAGTTCCCGTACGTCAGCTGGGCCTGGGAGGGTCAGCACTTAAAGATGCACTGAAGAGGAATCTGAATTCGTATTTTTGCCGCGGGAACTCGATCTACACGTTCCCACCATAGTTAGAAACCTCGAATTATTGCCCTGTGCAGCCTATATCCCTAATTTTATCCGATTAAAGTCCGGCTCCCGCCTTTTTTTTTAATTCCCCGCAGACGGTGGGAGGAGTCGACCACCGCATGGAGTGCCTTTCAGGCGGTCGCGTGGCGGCTTGGCTTTCGCTTTTATTTTGCTTTTTTTATGTTTCCGTGAATAAATAGGTCTAGTCAGAGACTACATAGCTGCAAATCAGGCCCACGGAAATAAAAATATGCCTGGACTCTTTGCTTTCGCCGATCACTACGTATCACTCCACCGATGGCAGTGCGGCAAGCGGCCACGGGACTGGTTGAAAGGTTGGTCGCCTCCTCCCACCGTCTGCGGGGAATTAAAAAAAAAAAGGCGCTAGCCGGGACGTTTAATCGGTTTTAAGTTAGGGAAATCGGCCGCACAGGGCAATAATTCGAAGTTTCTAAGAACGCTTGGAACGTGTAGATCGAGTTCCGGCGGTGAAAATACGAGTTCAGATTCTTCTACAGTGCACCTTCAAACCGAAGGAGGAAGGGGGTAACAGAAGTAGCTGTTAATGGCACCAACCTCCAGATCGACGACGTTGGCTTAGACGTCTGCACAGCGAAGGATAGAAGGAAGGAGGAGTAGGAGAGAAAAGGAGGGAGGGGATAGGAGTGGGGATGGGGCAGCTGCTGCACTCTTCTGCTACGTGCGCAATGCTGCTTCCCATTACTCATTAAATTCCCATTACTCATTGCTTCCCATTCCCATTAAATGAACCTTACGGAAGCTCTGGAAGAGCAGTCTGGGTCCCTCAAGCCTCGTCGACACAGGGGCAGTGGCGCATCGCTTAACCACTGCGCCAGTAGTGGCATGAGGGCTCCAAGGGGTCAGTATGAAAAAGAAAGAGCACTTGCGAAGAAAGGATTTGTAACGCTACCGCTTTGTACTCTTAAGGGTAGGTTAAGCGTCGTCGAAGTTTTTCATCGCAGATTTAGGTCAGTATAACAGCTACCACCGGGTAAACATTTGTCAGTTCCTAATTCTCTTGCCAGACAGACTTTTTGATTATGTTTTAATCAGACTCTGCTTCCTTGTATGCATCTACGAATTTTACTTTGACACGTCAATTCCGCTCCATGAGTGATTAGGAGCATATAAACGAACCCAATCTGCGAGGTCGATGGGAATCCAGGTGCTGCACAGCACACGCTTCGCAACTACGCCCACAGCAAAGATTGGCGTCGGTCCCCGCTTTGGTCCTGGGGAGAGCGTGGTCACCGCATGGCCGTTACCACGGGTCGTCGAGCTACAGCACTGCTCTCTTTTGCGGAGCCATAAATCAAGTGGATAGCGTCTAACGAGCGGCCATAAATCATAATGGCACCTGAGACACGCGGCGGCCGGCGCTGACACAGAGGACACGCTGGTCATCGATCGACGTTAAAGCTCTGCGGTACTGACTGCTGCGGCCGTGCGTAGCGCCGAATGGAAAATGCACGTCGTGAAGGAGGGAAAAAGATAAAGCAGATATTATTCACAGCGTCTACAGCTCAATTTGTCTTCATTCGTTGATTCACTGGTTCGTTCTTTCATATGAGTTTATCTGCGTTCATTCGTCTTCATTCTTGTCCGTGTCCAGTTCCTCTGGAGGACCGTTCTCACCTCTTTATTGAGCTTAATCGCAATTCATTGATCGAGACAGCACTTCTAAACCTTTGAAGACTTCCAAGGAGCACTTCATGGTGTGCACTGGACGAAACAAAATCTGTGCTCTGAAAGCCATAGCTGTAGTTCGTTGCGTCAGCAGCAAAAATTGACTGATTGATTGACTGATTGATTGACTGATTGACTGACTGAGTGATTGATTGATTGAGTGAGTGATTGATTGATTGACTGAGTGATTGATTGATTGAGTGATTGATTGATTGATTGACTGAGTGATTGATTGACTGAGTGATTGATTGATTGACTGAGTGATTGATTAACTGAGTGAATGACTGAGTGATTGATTAACTGACTGAGTGATTGATTGACGGAGTGATTGATTGACGGAGTGATTGACTGAGTGATTGATTGACTGAGTGATTGATTGACTGATTGATTTACTGATTGATTGATTGACTGATTGATTGATTGACTGATTGATTGACTGATTGATTGACTTATTGACTGATTGTGTGACTTGTTGACTGATTGATTGACTTATTGACTGATTGATTGACTTATTGATTGATTGATTTGTACAACGTAAGCTGCTGTAGCCAGACCGCCACGAATAGTCAGCATTACGTCATCATATATAAAGAAAATGACAGAAAATGACTGAAAATGACGTCAGAAATATAACAAGACCTCGTGACCGATTCTCGTCGATCACCTGACCGATGGATCACATGACGCACTGAACCCCTTACACGATACCATGACTAGATCTCTTCGGAGCTGGTTAAAGAGCTCCGCTTCATATTGCGTGAAAATGCGTGCAATTTTCCTTCGTTGTCCGTTAGCACATCCCTTTAAGCCACGTGCATGCACGGAGGTGAGCCACAGAACGCAAGTTAAAGTTGCTTCTCCTCTTCCCGGTAGAAACAAACAGTACAATCCTGTGATGCCTGTCAACAATCTATGGACTTCTTTTTATGAGGCGCCGTGAAGCTAGCATGATCAATGTGGTAACATCCCATTTTTCTGCTCAGCGCAGCAACATAAATGCCGCGAGAGATACAGTCAACTCCCAACCCTGTAATTACAGGACGTTTCTCTGAGAACCACGGTGGAAGAATACCATGCTGAGAACTGCCCCTCCTTTTGCCTGTTTTGAACTCTCGAAAAGTGTTCGGAAAAGGAAGCGCAGAAGAGTGACAGAATGAAAAGCCCACCCAAAAATGTACATAATTAACGCGTACTGGATCGGGCGTGCTGCAGGAAATGCCTAATTAGCAAAGAGAAGTGAAGCCACGGCGCGTCCAACCAGCCGCCAAAGACACCCCTGGCGAGCTCTTGAAAGAAGACTCAACAAAGCAGCTCTTCTTCAAGGCGAGATCAGCTTGTCGCGGGTTTGATGTCTTCAACAACTTTCGAAATTTTGTTCTTGCTCATCTTGACTCCTCAGCGCCAGTAAGGAAGTGCAAAAAAGAAATACTAAACTAGATATATTTTAATTTCCTTCGCCTAACCAGCTAATGTAGGGGTACCACACACCGCGCGCTCGTAGTCAGTGAAGACGTGCTAGTAGTAGAAAAAAAAAAAGAAAAGGACCCCTGCAGGAGCCCATGCGTGGTGCTATTCTTCATCCTCCACCCCATTCTTTTCTTTCAATCCTGCCCAATAAGCAGCGCAAGAAAAGGAGGTACAGGTTTTACGTACAAAGGAAGACTCCCCAGAGAGCGGTAATTATCAAAACTCAATTATAAATTCGGCAGCCCGCGGCCGGCGCGCTGATGAGAGAAAAGCGGCCGCCTACTTGGCGTTCATGCTTTTGACGGAAGGTAGCCGAGCAGGGTGTCATCAGCAGACGACGCAGCAGCTAATTCAACCGCTGCTCTTTCCGCTGTTCCCTTTACGAGCGAGCCCTCCGTGCCTTTGAAGTATCTCTTTCTGCTACAAGGATACAGTATAATTGTACGGGGGAATTTCTTCGCAGTAAACAAAGCTGGAGCTGCCGTCGGTGTCCTGTGTCGTTACCGCGTTCCCCACCTGCTGCCGCAAGAGTGCGTTGTTGTTCATGCCGAGAAGCACGCTTTGTGTATGCAAATAAAGCGGCAATATTCATTCTGTTGCACGGCATTAAATTGAGACAGAGAGGCTGTTTAACGAAGAACAGGGATTTTAGTAGCCATGTGAAAAAGGCTGACATGCTACTCTGTGTTGTGGAAGGTTTTTGGGAGAAAAAAGCAGTAATAGAAGGGGGCAGAAAAAAAAAAAGTTTAAGGCAAAGAAAAAATTAGGAAGGCGCCTGAGCTTTGCCTCAAGCATAGACGCGATAGCGCCTTTGCTCCATTTTTCTCTCTTTTAAATTATTTTCTTTCTTATTTCTCACCGATTACCAATCCACGATCGCATTACCGATCATTGTCATTTATTACCATCACAAGCCCCGCCGCGGTGGCTCAGTGGTTACGGTGCTCGGCTGCTGACCCGAAAGACGCGGGTTCGATCCCTGCCGAGGCGGCCGAATTTCGATGAAGGAGAAATTCTAGAGGCCCGTGTACTGTGCGATGTCAGTGCACGTTAAAGAACCCCAGGTGGTCGAAATTTCCGGAGCTCTTCACTACGGCGTCCCTCATAGCCCGAGTCGCTTTGGGACGTTAAACCCCAATAATCTAAACTATTACAATCACAACTACGATCACCGAAGTGACAGCACAACTAATTCTCATTTGGCCTAATCCCGCTAAATCAACCGCCATTTTTTTTTTTACAATGAATAGTGCAAAACAACAAGGCCCCGAGGAGGGATCTGCGGAATCATTGATTATAATGGTGCAATCTTACTAATTATAAAAACTTGCGTTTATTGTTTATTTCAGCTCCTCTGGGCCACACTGATGATGACTTCGTTGCGCATACAGGTCGGCCACTCTCGTGATGGTCTGTGCAATGCACGTCTGCAGTCCGTATACAGGATGAAGCCTCGATGCCTCCGCGTCTCGCAACTGCGGGTGTTGTGCTTCGCAACTCCTTTTTTCGCAGGCCACACACGCCCGCACACAAACTCTGCGGCAGTCCAGCGATGTGTATACAGAACACAGAGGCAGGCGAAGAAAAACAAAAAGAAACGAGAGACACAGCAAGAAAAGAGGGCAAAAGATCCGAGCCCCAGTTTGCCCGCGCTTGATTCCGTATTCATCGATGGCGCGACCGAAAGTGCTAAGACAGGTTTCGCTCGAGGGCAAGCACACGCAGAGAGAAAAGAGTGGTGAGGAGAACGCCGGGTAGAGGACGCGAAAGAGTGTGCACGGGCGCCAACGAAAGCAACAAAGCCAGCACGGCACCTATACAACAACAGACAAACGGTGGAAGCGGAAAGCGCAGTACAAGAGAGGATGGCGAGATAGTTCGCAGACGTACAAAATAACAGAAGCCTAGTATGAAGTGCGAGTCACGAAAAGCAAAGGGGCGTCGGAAAGGCAAGACAAAGCATAGTGGTGTTGGCTGTTTGCGCTTGTCAGCAATCTGCGCGGAATGCTTTGGCGCATTCGAGAGCACATACGCGTGTACGCTCGCACAAGGCATGCGCAGACCAGCTGCATAATGCATGGAGCGGCGTTCATCAGCGTGTTTGCTAGTTTTCTGAACTATTTCGGGCAAGAGTAGGTGCGAGACGGCGAGGAGGAGAAGGGAGGGGGCAGCGGGCTTGTTTTCTTGTTCGGAAAAGCTTGTCGCCCAACAGCAGAAAGAGCAACTAAGCGAAACTGACAACACTGGCAGGTATGCCACGAAGCAGATACGGTGCTCGGCCGTTCCGAAAGCCCGCGAAGAGGCATTGCACCATCCGTAGGAATGATGCAGTCTTTGATGAAAACTGCGTTAGCCAGGTTATGTACAGACCCCGTCAAAGGTATACAGCCCAGGGGGTTTTCTTCTAGGCTGTTTAGCGCGGCTCCCGAGCACATCTAGCAGTCTAACGCTTTGGACGGTTGAGGACGCAAGGCTATTCCTCTTTCGAGACACTACGGTGACTGAGGATGCATAACGAGGCATCCTGCAAGCTTCACAGACGAACCCTTTGGGTTGTGCACTTTTGACGGGGTTTGTACCTGGCTACCTACTCCAAGTACGAACTGCGACAAAGCGTACACTGACAGAACTACTCGTATTAATACACATAGAAATACTCACTCGCAGTAATACTCATATATATTCATATTTCGAGGCCCTTGCCGCGAAATTGTATTTATCAACTTAATTTCTGCGCATGCCCAGCTTTTCTGGACATCTGCCAGTAACGAACACCGCGTAACTGAATGAGGATACTTTAAACCTGTAATGTTGAGAAAACTAGACAGTGGCGAAGATTCTGCCGTGAACATGGTGATTATCATCTTCGACCCTTCCTCCTCGCTGCCAAATATGACCTACGAATGATTCCTGCGCTCACAGCGGCCATTTTCGATGGCCGTGGAAAATCAATGGTTAGTTAGTTATATGGGGTTTTATGGCGCATAAGCAACTATGGCTATCATGCGCCAAACACAAGGTTATATGATGTTATGTTAAGTGTATAGAAGTTACATTATATTAAATTTAAAACATTGGCTTTCTTTCGAAACTTACAAACAAGTGAAAACTCGACGAGTGTTTGCTCGCCTAAAAGCAATGCGGGATGAAATGGAATGTGTTCATTGTAAAATACCGTAAAAAATGTTTTTCGAAGTTCTTCGAGATGCGAACAAGAGATTAAAATGTGATTCACTGTGACCTCCTCACCACACATTTCACACATAGGTTTGTCTTTTTTTGTTAATAAGAAGTTATGGGTGATGTGTGTGTGGCCTATGCGTAAACGACATAAAATTACTTCGATAAAACGTTCTTTATGACGGCATGATTTCCATTCTTTCAAAATCGGCTTTACAGTATGCAGCTTGTTGTTTCTTTCATTTTCCCAAGAAGCTTGCCATTTGGCTCTTAATTTGATATGCACTAACTTCATGTAATCCCTCGGAGGCAGGCCCACATGTTTCACCTCCATGGCTCTGTCTTGTGCAGCACACGTGTCGGCTCTCATTATCCCTAATGCCAACGTGACTGGGAACCCAGCAGAATTTTATAACATGTTTTTGTGCTGTGACCTTTACTATATTGTGTATGATGCTTCCAATCAGTGGCTCCGTGGCATTTTTGGAGTTTAATGCTGTAAGGACGCTCAGTGAATCTGTATAAATGATGCTCTTTTTGATGTTTTCATTTGCTATTTTCTGTACCGCAACACAAATGGCATAACACTCCGCGGTGAAGACTGTAGCACATGAGGGCAGTCGTACTGCATTTTCATTTTTTCCTTGTATTACTGCGCTTCCTACATGAGCATGAGTTTTTGACCCGTCAGTATAAAATGCAGTGTAATTTCTGTATTTTTCTTGTAGTGCTAGATATTCTTGTATTATATGGTCGTGTGGCGTACAGGTTTTACTGAGGCGTGTTAGTGTGACGTCACACACTGTGGGGAGAGTGTACCACGGTGGAAGTGCTTCGTGTCTTGGGGCAATTTTTTTATTTCATTTAGTATGTTCAGAGCTTGGCATTTTTCTTCGAAGCGCAAGAGCAACGGCTTAATCGCATGGGGCTTGTTGTTGAAGAGCATTCGGGATGGGCATTTCGTGACAATTGGGTAACAGAGATGTTTGGGCTGTGAAAGGATTTTTAGGATGTATGTACAAGTTAGTGCAGTTCTTCGATCTTCTAAGGAAGGTTCATTAGTTTCCACATACAGACTTGCTATTGGGGAAGTTCTGTAAGCACCGGAGGACAGCCTTAAACCAAGATTGTGGACAGGATCGAGTCGTTTTATGTAGGACGGTCTTGCTGAGCCATATACTATGGACCCATAGTCTAACTTAGAGCGAACCAGAGAACGATATATGTGTAAGAGGGAAGCTCTATCAGACCCCCAGCGTTTTCTTGATAGTATTTTCAGCACATTGAGGGCTTGGGAAGCTTTTTTCTTTAAGCTGTTTATATGTGGCAAGAAAGTGAGTTTTTTATCGAAAGTTATCCCTAGAAATTTGTGCTCTTGTTTGAACGGTAATGGGGTTTGGTTTAAATATAGTGTGGGGTCGGCCTGTAGGCCTCGTCTCAAAGAGAACAGAACCGCTACTGTTTTCTGAGGGGAAAATCTAAATCCGTTTCTATCTGCCCAGGTAGCCAGTTTATTTATTGTTATTTGTATTTGCCGCTCACAGGTAGGTATGCTGGAAGACGTGCATGCTATTTGGAGGTCGTCTACGTAAACTGAGTACATTATGGATTTTGGGATTACTTTTCCTATGGAGTTCATTTTGATGACAAATAAGGTCGTGCTGAGGATGCACCCTTGGGGCACACCAGTTTCTTGGATAAAAGTCTTGGAGAAGGTTGCGCCTAGGCGGACTCTGAACGTTCGATTGGTCAGGAAGTCGCTCAAACAGCTCAGCATCCTGCCGCGGATACCTAGGTCCGCTAGGTCACGGAGGATACCGAACCTCCACGTGGTATCGTAAGCCTTCTCCAGGTCGAAGAAGACCCCGATACAGTGTTGGTTGTGGATGAACGCTTCCCGCACTGTGTTCTCAAAGCGTACAAGGTGATCGGTTGTGGAACATGTCTTTTTAAAACCGCACTGGTGTATATCTAAAAGTTGCTGGGACTGAAGTATGACGTCTGGACGAGGGGTGGAAAGATATTTGCCAGAAAAACAGAAACCTCGAGGACGCTGCTAGTAAAGCATGTCGATGACTTGAAAAAGATGCAGTAGTCTTATCCTGGTCTTTTGCATAGTAAAAAAAAATGACACACAATGGAGGGCGAATACTTTACGCCACATGATGTGGGCAAGGTATTCCATAACAGTGATAAACTTTCTATCGTTCACATTAACGCTCAGTCAGCATGCAATAAAGAAGACCAGATTTGTGCGCTTATCGCTAGCTTTGGTTATGAACCTGATGTTGTAATGATGACCGAAACTTGGTACGGAGATGACGCTCATGTGCTTCGAACGAGTGGCTACACCAGCTATTATTTGAATCGGCCTTCTAAAAGAGGAGGCGGTGTGATGATAATGGCAAAAAATTCCATACGTTGCACTTTTGTCGAATCTTATTCCTCCATAACGGATGATTTTGAGTTACTTACTGTTCAAACTGCTAACGCTATTTTCTGTGTGATGTATCGACCCCCGGCAGGATGCATCAAAAATTTTTTCACATTTCTTGACAGGTTTTTCTGCTGGGTAAATGAAAATTCCTATATGTTAGTACTGGCAGGAGATTTGAATATAGATTTACTTAAGATGTCAGCACAACAAACGAAACTGTGCCAATTGCTTGAAATGAATGGTTTTACACACTTAATACACACTCCTACGCGCATTCAAAGTGATGTATCAACACTGTTAGACATTTTTGTTACTAACATTGATGATCCAGATCTGCTGTCGGGAGGCATACGGGCACATATCAGCGATCATCTTCCCATATTTCTGGTTATTAAGCTGCACACCCACAAACCAAAATTTGCACCTATAGAACCGATAACTATCCGCAACATAGATACAGTCAGTTTGGAATCATTTCGCCATGAAATGAACCTTGTCGACTGGACTGAAGTCCTATCGATTACAGATCCAGAAACAGCTTACGACTGCTTCCATGCAAAGTTCAAACATGTTTACGACAAATGTTTTCCTCTCACGACACGTACACCTACACGCAAAGGGAAAAAGCCTTGGATAACAAAGAGATGCTTAAAAGAAATTCGTAAAAAGAACAAATTATACAAAAAATTCCTCATACACAAAGACAATGATGCACTATGGCAATTTAAAACACAAAGAAACAAAGTTAATAGCCTCATGCGGTATGAAAAAAAAGCGGTATCTGCAGCAATTGTTCAATGACAGTGTTATTAAGAAATCAGAATTAACTTGGAAGCGTATAAATTTCATTTTGGGTCGGGGGCCAAATCACCAGTCTCGAATAAATGAAATAACTGTGGCAGGCGAAATCATTTCCGATACAAAATTAGCAAACTGCTTCAATGAACACTTTGTGTCCCTAACAAATAGCACTCATAATCAAAACTGCATGCGTTACTTGAAACATGAAACTACATCCAAAAGCGCGTTTTGTTCTCCCACTACGGCAAACGAAGTAATCAGCATTTTTGCATCTATAAAAAACAGCAACTGTTGCGATGCATACGGTCTGCAGATTACACCAGTAAAACACGTGTTAGATATAATTTCCTCTGTGCTAGAACATCTGTTTAATCTTATCATCAGCTGCGGGACCTTTCCAACGAAACTTAAAATTGCAAAAGTCACAGTTTTACACAAAGGTGGGGATCTAAATGATCTTTCGAATTACAGGCCGATCTCAATACTCCCGGTTTTCTCAAAGGGCTTAGAAAAACTAATACATTGCCGGATGACATCTTTCGTGACAAAACATAATATCATTACTAGCGCTCAGTTTGGTTTTATAAAAGGCTTGTCGACAGAAACTGCTCTTTTAACACAAAAGGAAATTATTCTAGATTCATTTGAGAAACAATTGTGCACATTAGGTGTATTTATTGATTACTCTAAAGCATTTGACCATATTAATCATATCACTCTCTTGGAAAAACTAGGTCATTATGGCTCTCGTGGCACTTTTCTACAACTGTTGAAGTCTTACCTGCAGAACCGTAAACAGATGGTGGTCATTAATAATAAAAATTCTGATTTGAAGTTAATTACTGCAGGTGTACCACAAGGAAGTATCCTAGGGCCTCTATTATTTTGCATTTACATTAATGACCTCATCAACATTAGCAGTGTAGTAAAGTTTGTCACGTATGCTGACGACACCACCATGCTTCTTACCGGATCAAACCCCGCTGACATAATTAAAGACGCCAACCAAGCACTCGTAGAATTATCATCCTGGAGTTGTTCAAATTCACTAAATATAAATAAAAAAAAAACTAAAG
This sequence comes from Amblyomma mixtum, assembly GCF_055824585.1. NCBI lineage: Eukaryota > Metazoa > Arthropoda > Arachnida > Ixodida > Ixodidae > Amblyomma > Amblyomma mixtum. The sequence goes on along the minus strand of NC_143018.1, from coordinate 7,494,031 downwards.
CTGTTTTCTTCAGATCAAAAAACCGTATATTGGGCAAGTTACCTGCTTTAAAGCTGAATGATTCAGTAATTGACATCGTGCCTGCAGTCAAGTGTCTAGGAGTATTCTTCGATGAACACATGTCATGGAACTTGCAAGTGGAATCAGTTGCTACAAAGGTCTCTCACGTGTCGGGTATTCTTTTAAAATTACGATCATATTTACCAAAATGCATTAAACTTCTAATATATAATTCATTATTTCTATCAAGTCTAAACTACTGTCACCTGGTATGGGGCACTACTACTGTTTCAAATAAAAATAAACTCTACATTCCTCAAAAGAAAGCAATTCGCGCCATCATGAACACTCCATTTGACAGTCACACACAACCACTTTTTACTGAATTAAACTTACTTCCTATCCCGGACATGTACGATGCTAACTTGTTCAGGCGCTATGAAGCTGGCATAAAAAAGAATAATACCGCATTAGTTAAGATTGCAAACCTAAAGCTAAAAACTAGTATTCGTACTACACGACAAGCTGAAACCTGGGAAATTCCATACTCACGAACAAATTATGGACTTCAAATGTTGCGTCATCTCCTTCCCTCATACTTAAACAAATGTAGGTAGAAGTTTCTTTTTTTTCGGTTTTCTTTTTGTTACGAATTTTATATTTCTTTAGTCATTGTTTAGTTTTTATTGCAGTCATTCTCTTGTTGACATTTCATGCAATATTTCTATGCTATTAAGAACTGCCTTCATAGTAGATTTGTTTCATACATGCCTGTATTTATATTCCTAACAACTGTACCAAGTCGCTTACCTTCTGTGAACGTCCATTTGTGTTCCTTTTCTTTCTTTTTTTTTCTTTTTTCTCTTTTTTTTCTGAGAACTGTGTACAATTAACTTAGAACAATTTTCTCTTGCTGTATGCCATGCTGCCATGTAGAAAAGGGCCGTGGGCCTAGTCAAGCCCATAAAGAGGCTTTTTGTCCACGACCCTCAGCATTTTTGCGGTGCTGAAATAAAGGTTAGTCTGATGTTTAGAATGCTTTCGAATGATTTTGCTACGCAGCTAGTGAGTGCTATTGGCCTGTAACTGGTGGGACTAGTTGGTGGTTTGCCAGGTTTTAGGAAGGGTACTATGATTGCTTCTTTCCATGCATAGGGAATTTCTCCACTCATCCATATTTTATTGAAAAATTTTAAGAGAGCCTCTGTGGCAGTCTCCGAGAGGTGAGCAAGCATGGCATAATGTATATTGTCTGGGCCTGGTGCTGTCTTTTTACCGGATGTTAGTACTGCGTTTAGTTCCTGCATGGTAATAAGGTGATTGTAGTCTTCATGTATGCATGTTCTGAAGGGAAGTTCTTGTTTTTCTACTATTGTTTTGTGCTTTTGAAAGGAGTGTGTGTAGTTGGATGAGCTTGAAACTGTAGAAAAATGTTTACCTAATATGTTGGCCTGCTCTTTTAATGTTGTTTGACTACCGGGTGTTGTTAGCATTGGAAATGTGAAAGGAGTAAAATTTCCAGTGAATTTCCGCACCTGCTCCCACATTTTTTTGGATGTTATTGAGCTGTTTATCGAGGATATGTACTGTTGCCATGATGCCCTTTCTGCGTTGCGTCTAATGTATCGTGCTTTGGCTCTAGCCCTTTTGAAGGTGAGCAAGTTCCCTGCAGTGGGATATCTGCGAAGGTTGCCCCAAGCCTTGTTTTGCTGCTTTTTAGCTAATGTGCATTCATTTGACCACCAAACTTTATGTGTTTTTCGTGCAATTTCAGATGTTTGTGGGATTGCTTCTATTGCTGCAGATGTTAAGCATGTCAAAAATTTTTCATTTATTTCTTCTATCGTTAGGGTTTCGGCATATTCTTTTTCTAGTGTGGCCTTCGTTCTGAAAAGTGCCCAATCGGCGAGGTGAATTTTCCATCGCCGCGGCTTAGTAGGGAGGATGGAGGTAGCTGATGTTAGCTTTAAAACCGTAGGTAAGTGATCACTTCCCCGAGGGTCGTCTAAAACATCCCAAATAAAATCATTAAAAACCGATGGTGATGCAAACGCTAAATCTAGGCAGGTCATTTTTCCAGAGCTGGGGCAGCAGTACGTTGCTTTTCCTGTGTTCATTAAACATATGCTATGTGAAAGAATAAAATCCTCGATGAGCTGACCCCTGGAATCAGTATGCTCACTTCCCCAGAATGAGGAGTGTGCGTTAAAATCCCCAATTATGACATACGGCTCAGGCAACTGTCCCAGAAGTTCTTCTAGGTCATGCATGGTAATTGTGTTGTGTGGTGGTATGTACACAGAACATATTGTTATTGTTTTATGGCTAATGATGTTTACTGCGACCGCTTCTAAGTTCGTCTTTAATAATACCTCTCTTGCAGGGACATCGATTTGCGTAATGATAGCGACGCCTCCTGAGAGTCGGCTAGCTTGTACTCGGTCTTTCCGGAAAATATTATATTTTTTAAAGATGTTTGTGTGCTGTGGCCCAAGGTTCGTTTCTTGCAGGCACACAGCTGTAGGTGCCATTGTTTTGAGCATATCGGTTATGTCTGTGTAGTTTCTCTGTAGACCTCTACAGTTCCATTGTATGAGATACGCCATTGTGATAAGTTGGGGATTGGGGAAAGTTACTTATTCACAGGAGCAGTGATCCGTGGTTTCCCTTTCTTCTCTAGGGAGTCCCGCCGCCGCTGCAGCGGTGGCGAACCAGGAGTTGTATCCATCGCCACTTTCGTGGCGGCGGATTTCCGCGGAGACGCCGCGGATGTGTGTGTTTTAGATGTCGGCGGACTTTCGCCGACATCCATATCCTCCACGGTGGACGTGGGGGATGCTTCTTGGTTGCGATGGCCCGTGGCCTTCGCATTCGTCTTTTTTGTTGGCACCGCTGAACCAGGCCCTGCTCCAGCGGCAGAGTCTTTTGGGCCAGCAGGTGCCTTCTTAGAGGGGTGGGGCGACAGGTCCAGTTCAGCAGAGCTGTTCTGGGTGTCTGTCGCCGAGGATGTGGCTGCTGAAAGTGGGGCCTGAGGGCCTCCAGCGAGGATCGCGTGGTCTTCTCGCGAAAGTTTCAGCCCTGTGGACTGTACCACCGACTTCTGTGGTGGGGACGTGGGTGTCGACACCAGGTCCACCGGATAGACCTGTGTGCCGACAGAAACTGAAGGCGGCGGCCGTCCCCGCGTCACCGCTTCAGAGTATGTCCCTTTCTGTTGGAAACAGACGCGTTTTTTTGCTTCAAGGTAGGACAGGTTTTCTGTAATCTTCAAAGTTATAATTTGTTTTTCTGTTTTCCAGACTGGGCACGACCTGGAGTACGCGCCATGTGCGCCATTGCAGTTGACGCATTTTGCTGTGCGTTCGCATCTTTCTTCTGTATGTGCGTCTTCTGCGCATGTGACACAAGTGGGTTTACCGCGGCAAGCCAACATGCTGTGTCCAAAGCGCTGGCACTTAAAACATCGTCTCGGATTTGGTATGTATGGGCGGACTTTGCAATGGAGGTATGCGGCGTGGATTGAGTCAGGCAGGGTTGTGGTATTGAAGGTTAAGACAATGTGTTTTGTCTTGATTTCTGCATTGTTTCTCCGGATGGTTATTCTTCGGGCTGCTATTACTCCTTGTTGAGCTAGTTCTTCTTCCATTTCCGCATCGGTACTCTGTAGGAGCTCATATTCAGATATGACTCCCTTCGAGTGGTTCAGGGTGCGGTGCGGGGTTACCTGCACGCTCATTTCTCCAAGATTCTGTAGTGACATTAGTTTGGTGCTCTGTTCTTTTGTGTTTACTTCTACAAGGAGGTCTCCGGTTCGTTGCTTTTTTGCTTTGTAGTCTTTGCCTACACAACTTTTTAGGGTGTTGGCGATGACAAATGCAGATAGGTTGGCTACCGGTACATCAGTGTTTGAGTGAAGCATAAAAAACTTCGCAAACGCTTCTGGCTTCTGTGGACTTAGTTTCTTCACATCGGTGCGACCCCTTTTCGGGGGCCGATCAGATTTTTTTGCAGATTTTTCCATACGGCATGTATAAACTAAGGGTTCCTGATAATTTGTCGCCTCTGATTCACCCTTATACACAGAGGAAGGTCCCGGGACTCCCCACCTGGTAGACAGACGAGCAGCCCATCGGCCGAGGATTGACCACTTCCTCGACCGCCACCGTTCAAGGTTTCTTCCCTCCACCTTTCAACCTATCGCCACGGTACGGATGACAGCTTCGGTATGGGGGCTAAGGGTCCGTGGTGGCGCCAAGCACCAACACCTCGTTACACAAGTGCCCTTGCGGGGAAAATCAATGGGATGTACCAAATATTCGAAATTCCCGCGGTGAGATTGAGGGTTCAGCGCCAGGTGGCACGTTGTTTGTCCATATTTCGGTCGCGGGTTCGCACCCCGGCTACATGACGGCACGTATTTCAACGGAGCCGAAATGCAAAAGACGCTTTCGTGCTGTGCGATGCGCGCGTTAAAAAAACACCGGGTGGTGCAAATTAATCCGGAACACCCCTCCCCCCTCCCCCCTGATGCGCTTCTCATAACACGTGTGCTCCTCTGAGTTGAGTCATTAATACCCGTCTACCGACCATCATTTGAGCTTCGGAGGCGGAGGGGATATGGCAGGCAGTTAAGCACATCGCATGTCTTCGCTCGTTAAAGCAATATTCAGAAGCGTGCTGGCATTGAATTGGCGTGTGGAAACGTTCGCTAACCGCTCTTATCGAACAGCGGTTTGGCAACCAATCTTCTCCGGGTTGCTGGACTTCGCAATGTTGGTCGACTTGATGCCCCTTCTAGCTGAAGGACCTTTCCCAGCACGCAAGCAAGGGCTCTTTACAGCAATTATTATTTTTTATTCTTGTCCAGTTTTTCTTCTGCTGCGCAGAAATGAGTGCGTTTGGCGCTTCATTTAGCTTGCGTTTGTCTGGCAAAGTTTTGGCGAGAAAGAAATAGTTTTAGAAGTGTGGCAGGCCGTTTGTCTTAAATCTAAAGCGCAACACCGACGACAAAGTACCGAAAAGAGACCAGAAACGCCGCCTAGTTCTGACTTTTCTCCATCCTTCGTCCTTTTTACGGACTGTATTATGTTTTGGACTGACGACACATCCCCTGAGAGAAGAGCCAGCGGAACTTGTGTTCTTCGTGACTGCGCCGCCGTTAGGTCATCTCACTGGGCGCCAAGCCGGGTGTGATGAACCACGACACCATTTATCCGCGACCCGGCACGCCTATTTCGTGGAGAAAACGACCGGAGAGTCCGGAGCCAGCCGCTGATATCGAAGCCTGACGACGCGTACAAGCGTGCTACAGGGAGGTGACCTCGGAGCACGAAAAGGCCACTGCCGCCTTGTGTCGTTAGCCGTAAGCTCTGCGGCTGTTTTGTCTTTGTTCTCTTTCATGACGTCCGTTATTGCTTTGCGTCTGCTTGAATGTTCGTTCGACGGCAGGGAGACAATGTCGCCGCTATTAACTTCTCTGCCTTCCCACGGGGCCCGTACAGCCTCCTCCTTTACTGCCGCGGCATGCGACCAGCGATCAACGTGTCTAAGTTGCTCGTGTTGTCTGTGCCACTTCCCTAGAGACAGAGCCGTTATGTTTCCACAAGGAAAGGTGCTGGTCCGCAGGCTGGCATCCAAGTGAGACAAATCTGGTTTACGGCAAACGCGTGTCTCGCGAATTCCGGCCGCAGATAGCTCAAAGAGCAGATCGAAGCTCTCGTCACGCACGGCCCGATACGCAGGCAACGACTCTTCTTCTCAGAGTTTGAAATTGGTGCAGCAGTGAACCAACGCAGAAACACATTTCTTATCCCACAGTGGCACTTTTATGTGTGGCCAAGCGATACCGATGCAGCAATCACCTGTGTTAATCTCTCTGCGGTCGCGACGGTCTCGGGAACAACTCTGGTCTCGGTCTGAGCACCTCTGAGTCGTACGTACAGGTACTCCTCGTCCACGCCCTTCTCCGCGCCGTCTTACAGAATCCCCACAGCCACGGACTGCTGAGCTGCCAAGTTGAAAATTCGTGCCACGTCTGCAGCCATCTCGTACACGCGCCGCGGACGGGGTTGTAACCAGTGGCTGTCCGTGACATGGTTTCCAAATGCTGCCCCGCGCATGCATCAGTCGCGATCAAGCGCGCAGGGATGGATGGCCTAGACATGCGCCGACACGCGTGGGTTTTATCACTGACGGCGATGGGCGGTCAAACGCCCCAAGCAACAATGTTTAGCGCGGGAACTGTCGTCGCCATGCGTGTGTGTCTATAGGGTTCGGCGCTGCTTGAGAAAATGACTTAGAAGGGTGATTGTTCGGGCTAGTGGGCAATTCACATGAGGCTCCATAGCGGAAAAAGCAGGGCTTGTGTTCTGTTTTGTGCCTTCTTTTTGCGCTATGGGACCACATGAGAAAATGACCTAGTACTGACTGCACGGGGCTCTTTAGTTTGAATTTTAGCGTTTGTCATATGGCTTGATTTTGTTCAGTTTAGTTTTGTTTGGTTTAGCTTATGTTAGTTTAGATTCGTTTAGTTTGAGCAAAGCTTCAGTTATAGATGTCGCTTCTCCACACGGGGTCATCAGCGGCGAAAGAAATTTGCTTGCATGTCTTGTCTCTTGTCTTTAATCAATGTACCCTACTAAACGAGAAAGCTGTCTTTTTTCTAAAGAAAAAGTGCAAATTTGGGTTCGTGCTTTAAAGCGAAATTTTTTCCCGTTCATTCTCTCCCCCCTTTTTCAATACTTGCTGTGTCACCTGCGACGTCAAAGAAGCAATGACGTAGAGGTGAGCTGAAAGAACATGCCTCCTGTTTTCTGCGTCACGCTAGCGAAGAGCGAAACGGGAATCACAGAGTGTGTACTCACAATACTCAGAGTGCATCCGCTACATGCGACACCGACCCCAATGCACAGAGAGCTTCGAAGCAGCACGACACTACCGTCGGCTCTCACCTGACTTTCTTTTTCAATTTATAATATAAATTCCTGCCAGAAGAGCAAGTTCTGCCCCCGTTATTGTCATCACAGGTAAAAACCTACGAGAAAGTGCCGATATGTTTATGCTCGTCTCCGACAGCAGCTTGTTTCTTTAACCCTTTCGCTGTCGGGTGTTTCAGCCCGTGACGCACCCCCAGTGTCGCACACTTCCGGGATGATGGTCCCGCCGTTTCAACGTCAGAATCTGACGATGCGGAACTCGCCTCTTCCTCGGATGAGATGCTGTCAGAGTCCGAATCCGAGCTCGGCACGTATTTAGTATCTAAAGAGCCACCGCTCCAATGCGCAGAGGAAGGTCCCGCGCGGTCAGCCATATCCGAAAGTAACCGCGCGCAGCGGGGGTGTGCTTTCAGTGGCCCGCAAAACGGAGAGAAATGGGACGCTGTGTAATAAAGATGAGAGAGGGAGACGGAAAAAGGCTAAAACAAAGTTGAGGGGCTTTGCTTTTGCTGCTGCCAGTCGCAAGCGAGGGTGCGACGAGAGAGCGAAAGCAGCGATCGAGTCATGTGTCAGTCTCTTTGACTCTCGGAGTGGCAACGGCGCGCGCCCTTGAACTTGAAGCGCCGTAGCTCACACGCCGACAGAAGAAAAATAAAAACCTGCAAAACAGCGGCAGATGGCAGAACAACCCTTGGACCCATAACCACACGCGCGCGTCATGATCCGGCGAACGCGGAGCGACCGCGCCACTCAGCAAAGAGGGAGGGGTGGGATGGCAGTCGCTCCATACTCTTCAATACACATACCAAAACAGTAAGGGGCGAAAATACGAACTTGTAGAAAGATTCAACAGATGGCGCAGCTAGTCCAAGAGCGTCAGCTTTGCGCTCAAGCGCGAAATTTTGAACGCACGATAGAGAACGTACCGGTACGTCAGTGACACTGTGGGGGGGGGGGGGGGGGGGGGGGGAGCGCGAAAACGTACCGGTATGGCCGTGACAGTGAAAGGGTTAACGTGCACTCATGTCGCACAACACACGGGCGCCCTTTACGCCTCACCTCCCGCCGGGCATTTCATTTTGCATCCTCGAACGCCGTAGAAGACGCTGCCATGGGGGTAGCCAGTTATGACGCTGACACAAAAACCGACCGCGAAAAATGAGTGTTGGAGTGAGGAAAGAACCTTCGTGGCGTCGCCTGTCCAAATGTCTCGAGAAATTACCTCAGTTATCATGAGGGTATTATGATCAAATAACCTGAGCTTACCCGAGTTACCGCCGAGTAACTCGGGTAAGCTCACGTAAGTGTCCCCATTTTGTGTACACACTTTCCGTGGACGCCACGCATGAGCTAAGTAATGCTTACGGATTAGAAACACAGCCAATAGATTGAAACACGCGCCGTCCTTACCAAAAAGGTCCGGTTGCCACCATTTTTAAATGAATGGTGGTGTAGCGTTGCCTCTCCGAATCCTGTCTTTTTTGTATTTTTTTTAAATGGAGCACCCTAAAAACAGAGGTAGGAATTTCGAGCCCCCAAGGCACGTTTGCATTCAGTGCTACTGACTTTAATAAGGTTATGAAGGGACGCGGATTTCACGTCGGGTGCTTAAGGTCCTAGGCAGACAGAAGTAGTGGGAGAAAAAAAAGCAGAATCCCACAAGAGCCTTATGTTATATAGAGAGTGTCAACCCCACAGAGGGAATATTCATACGAAAAACACTCCAGCACATCACGGAATCATTTGCTTGAACTCTCTTTTTTTCTTCTTTAAAAATAGCGATGGCTACAGAGCATGAAAGCTTTATGAAAGTTCTGGGCTGAATAATTATACTAACAGTCTTTCGTGGCATCTTCCGCCAAGCAGCCATGCACCACTGATATACTTGGACAGCAATGTAAAGTGCAGTGAGGAGCCATCGACGAACCTTTTCGTCCTTCAGCTCTCGAAACAGCGAACGTTGAAAAAACACAAAGCGTCGTCCTGGCTTCGAAAACTACCCTGACCCGATTTTCCTGGTGTTAATTTTAACACGCCTGGCCTGGTCTGGCGGCCTGAAACACCTCAGCTCAACATGCCAAGATGGGCTTATACTCAGAGCACGTGAACACGAAGCTCAAGAGCACGGACTATAGTAGGTGTTGCGTTTCTCCAGACCACAAACAAGCGCACACAGCTGCCCTTCTTTTCTGAACATCGGCAGTTAGCGTCATTTGCTGTCCGCCAGTAGCGAACGCCGCTTAACTCAATGGGGGAGATTGTATACTTGTAGTATTGAGAAAGCTGAAGAGACCCGAGAGATTCTGCGCGAACATTGACCCGGAATTTTTTCAATCCAATTTTTTCTGCAATAAACGCACACTTCGCTGTTGAAGAAAACATCAGCATAGCCAGAAAGAACTTAAGAGACGAATTTTTTAACTGAGAACAAAAACTGTGTGGAAATGTCCTCAGTCCCCCTTTAACGATCGATACAACCATTGTCTCACTCTTCTATGGATGCAATATCGTCACCCAAAATCAATCCAGGAATAGAAACAAACAAACAACTTGAAACAAGAGCCTCGTCCGCCATACTTTCCATTAAATTCTTAGTTTACTTTTGAGAGGAGGAGTAGGACTAAACGCCGCAACAATTAACGGCTTGACGTGGGTGCAGGCTCCTTACAAGTTGGCATTCACAGAGGTACGGCTACCGTATCATTGTTTCGCAGGTTACAAGAGACAAGTATTACAAACACGTGTGGTAACCATGGAGCATACTGTAATTACTGAAACTAAATACCGTAAAATAAATGAACAATGCATGCACATGTCGAATGATTCGCCTGATGAGACTACGCGTCGTGTTGCTGCTGTATTACAGCGCAGCTCTGACGTCAGTATTATGCACGGTAATGCCTGTTGGCACACCTCTTAAGCCGTCGTCGACGGCGCATTTAAATTTTAAGCGGTGCCGTGATGGTGCAAGCGGCGCTGCGGATCGTCGCTTTCGTCGTGCGCTGGGAGCGCGATCAAGCATCACGCCGCGGGGCTTGCCGACACTCCGCCGCCCGTATCACTGCTCTACGGCTCAGAGCTGCGCAAACAAACCCTGCGCGTGCATTTTATGCACGGAGGTCGGTGATTAATGACGGGCGAACGACTTTCAAATTGTCGCGCCGTGGCGTCATTTTTCATGAGATCGCGTGTCATTTTTTTTTTCCATGCGCCAAGAGCCGGGAGCTACCATGCTGGAAGGGCTAAAAAGAAAAAAATAAATAAAATATTACGTAAGAGGAGGTGGGAGTAACTGCCGGCTAAACGACTGCTAGGCGTAGGAACTCGAGATCGTTTCAAACGTGATTATATGTAGACAAGAGAAGAAGAGAATCAGAAAACTTATATTTTCTACCCAGTAAAGGGCGCCGGAAGCGTTCAGGTCTACTGGCCAAAACTGCCGAAAATTTCAGCGAGAGTACTTGTCGACGCTGCAGTATATTGATGCGAAATGACTAAAATAAAAGTGCGAAATAAGTCGATTTTAACTCTCTGGGCTACCCGTCGAGGAAGGTTTCAACGTCAACCGCCGATCACAGCTGTGTTATCATAAAGAGAAAAAAAATAAAGAAGCGCCAAGAATCAGAACAAGCCTGGTTTTCTAAAGTCCCTTGCCCAAAAGTGTCACTATCGCAATCAACTCGAACTCAGAACTATCCTTCGCCACACTTTAATACAAAATGGGCGCGGTATACATCGCGATTCAGATCGCACACGAAAAAAAAAGCGGTCATAGAAGACAAGGATAACATTAGATTATACTGTTTGTAAGGGAGAACCCATCGCGCCTTTATTTTAGATATCATTTTACAAAAAGTATAAAAAGATAACCATATACTGCCGGTGAGATCTGGATGCGAGACCATCGCATATCGCGTGCAGTGCTCCAACATTTGTGACCCAAATTATCCTGAAACGGCCCGACTGTGCATGATCCATCATGTACTCATGCATACACAATTATTCATGTAAGTACCCGCTACGCAACCCAATGTGAACAACGTGCGCGACCTTAAAGGTGTTTTTTCCACGAATCCTTAATCGGTTTGCAACGACCTCTTTGACGTCGACACTGCGGGGCGCCCTCTAAGCTGAGAGTGAGCTGAAAGTTGAACGCAGTAGCATCCATGGAGCTACTGCGCTCAGCAAGGCGCAGCGCAACGCTCCATAAGCTGCACTTATGCAGTGCATACAAAACTGAAGCATTGTGAATGCTGTGGCCCGTGTAGCAAGAACTCGAATGCAACAATCAACAAACATTTTGTGAGATGAGGAATTCGAAATGCACTGCACAGTGCAGGAACCTTCCCATGGGCAGCGGAGCTTCCGACTGGTAGATATAGAAAAAATTGAAAAAATTCAGAGGCTAGCCGCGTGCCTTATATATAACCGCTATAAACGCCGGGACTCTCCATCTGCTATGCTGCATGAAGCTAAGCTTTAAAGCTTAAGAGATCGAAGAAAAACGGCTCGAATTTACTTTCTTTGCCGTTTGTATTTTTCAAAGCTAGGCATAGACCCCCAAATTACATAACTAAACAGACTTTTAAGAAATCTTGTCATAAGCATAAACACTACATTGAACCCACCTTTGCGCGCACGAATGGCTATAAGTATTCATTTTTTCCTAATACGATTAATGACTGGAACGCACTGCCTCGTGATTCTCCTTTGCTTGCCTCCCCTGAGTAATTTCAACCGTCGGTTGCCGCTGCCTGTGTCATGCTATGTTGTTGACACTGCGTGTTGCTTCTTTCCTCCTGTGCCTGTTTAGCGTCGTTTAAGTGTTGGTCGTCCTTTTTAGTACTTGTTTCGTCGTTATGTATGTTTTTTTCTTTTTTTAAGGTCGAAGTTTTGTACTTCAGTGTTTTGCACTGTGCCTCTCCTGCTTGGGCCATATTTGGTCCGCAGTATGTGATAAACGATAAATAGTGATGACGATTGCGATGGCACAACGGCTACAATGGTCGCGAGGGTGATGATGGCGCTGATGGTCATAAAAGTAATAAACGATTATGACACACCGCTATTCGGGGACGTGATAGGGTTCGTGATATTACGGGGAAATCAGTGCTTCTAATCCCCCCTGTAAATGTCTCCTGAAGTGAAGTCTGCAGCCCAAGCGAGGATCCTTCTACCAGCCACCTCACCACAGCACCGGGACTGCTACCATCCACAGCCACCCTCGAACCACCTTCAGTCTACAGAAGCTCCGTCAACCGCCCATGGATGGATGGATGGATGGATGGATGAATGGATGGATAGGAGCGCCCCCTTTGAAACGGGGTGGTGGCAATTGCCACCATGCTCAGCTTTTCTTTCTTTACTGTTTTTTTGTTTACCCACCCATCCCACAAGGCCGCCACCCCTTAGAAGCCCACGCAGCGGCGGAAGGAGCAGACGACGGCAAAAACGAATTCAAAGACGCACTGGCAAAGCCCTCCACAGGCACCTGCACCCTCCAGAAAAGTTCGTTCGCGTGTGTGAAGCCTCGGCTTAGATTAAAAACCTTCATTAGAGAGTAAAAGCATCAAAGCAGACATCGAAGGTAAATCCAACCGCTTCCGCGCAATTGACGCATCAGATGTGTGATCGATCTATTATTCGTGTCCGGTATGCTCTCTGTACGCCCTCTGCTTTCGCGGAAGGACGGCAGCGGACTGTTGAGAACGTTGCAAATCTATGCTTGAACATGTGCGTCGCTGCCCTGAAGATAACGGTGCTGTTAGTTTCGATAAAGTGAACGGTAACCCCGCTATACACAGTTATTAATGGTGCTGGAATTTTACTTGAAATATTGTTTATCTGTGCCATAACTTTCGTCTACAGAAACTGGCCACTGCAGTTAAGAAAAGTAAAGAGGATAGTCTGTCAATGTTTCAGTCGCCAAAGCCAAAGTTAACAAAAGAGTCACGTGGATACATGAAATTAGCCACTGTTTTCAAAAGCATTTAAACTCCTCGAAAATTAAGACTCATAATACGCCTGTGGTAGTCGTCTGATTAAGTTTACACCGACCGCATGTACAAACGCGGGCAATATGAGAGGGAACAAAGTTTTAGCATTCAATTATTGATTGCTCTATATTTATGTGTGACACGCACAGATTTTCTGTTTTCCAACTAGCTTTCCACTTGGCGCATACTATCCAAAAGTCACACTCGAATTTAATCGAGAAACAACCAGAAAATTCACAATTTTGTGCAAAATGTTCGTTCCCTCTCATACTGCACACAACTGTAAGCATATTGCCTCCGTCTTTTTTTCGCACGCTATAGAGCATGTCTCACTGCCAAAAATGCAAGTAGCACCGGAGTCTTGGGCTGCCAACAGTTCTGAATTGTCGTTTGTACTAATGATTTAGGCTAAGTTTAATTAGTTTGTGAAACCTGCAATATCGAGTAAGATCGAACCAAAAAAGCGGACTGCATTTTTCCGCATTAAATTGAAACCATTCGTATGATCGCCTTCTAAGGCGCCGGCCCTTTAGTTTGCAGGAGTTTTCCCGACATGGCAATAAATGATATTAGCGTAACCATATGGCGCAACTCAACTGCCGTTTTGAAGAAACATGTTATGAGGTACTTGTCCGGATTACTGTAGGAGAAAGGAGGAAATATGTTATGCCTGAAGCACCAATGGGAACAATGAAGCCTCAGCCCGCTGAGCAAAGTTTCTACAAGAGGACTTAATTTCGTATGGACCCTGAAGAAGACAAGCCTCTTTGCAGAAACATTTGTCAGACCACATAGGCTTCGCTCTCACCGATTTCTGTCAGCTTTAGCAATTCTGGAACGTAATGACCAAATAAAAGACCTTCACGACAACGCTAATACGCAAATTATCTCGGCTAATACGCACCGACCTTATGAAAATAGCCTATATACTTTCTATAGACTTCTCACAGACTCTATTGCCCTCCTATAGATATTTCCTGTTGTCTATCCACAGACTATATAGTGACAAAGGTCTACGAAAAAGGATGTGGACATAAATCTATAGATTGTCTGTGACCCTCTAGGGGATTTTTGTCTGCAGTCTGTTCTGGGAAATTTGTCTATAGACTTTGCCGACAAAAGTCTATAGACAGTTTATTGACTGTATAAGAAAACTGTTGCAAGGGCACGTGTCGACAACTATGCGTACATTTCCCCTACTTCGGAAGAAAACTGTGAAAGGAGCAAGTTTTCTTGAAAACGACGGAAGTGATTAGAGAGACAATTTAAGGCGCGGTGTTTTCGAGCTGCAACAGGGGACCTCCAGGGTCCTTCATTTATGCCGTTAATAACGTTACCCAATGGAAGAATAAAAGGAGCAGTCTGATTATAACGTCATTATTCTTCAGAAATAAGGGCTACACAGCCTAATGGAATTCCTGAATGTGGTAATTTGCAAAAACGCTTCAGTTGCTTATCGGAAAAAGGAGTCTGCAATTTATGAGACAAGCTTGCGAAATTTTCGGGAGAACCGCGACGGACGTCAGGCTGGAGTAATTTCAGTCCATTTATAGCGGAACTGTCCTGCTGTGGGCTCAAACAGACTGATGGCCATGAGGATGAGGAGGAAAAGGATGATGGCCCATCATCCTACAAGTACCTTGGATTACATATTTCATCCTTATCTTGGGTCAAATACGTCCAAACAGTATGCTCTGATGCCTCACGTGTTCTAGGTTATTTACGGCGAAACCTCAAATCAGCATCCCCGGAAGTGAAAAAATCTGGCTTATCAAACTTTCGTCCGTCCAAAACTAGAATTTGCAATCATCAGTCTGGCACCCATCTCAAGCCTACCTCACCGCCGAACTCGAAGCCACCCAAAATCGTGCAACTCGCTTCATCACTTCTGAATACTCCAAAGAAATCAGCATCACTGCACTTAAAAGCTCTATCTTCCTGCCCACTCTAAAGTAGCTCCGCGTCTTCTCCCGTTTTTGCCTACTGCACAGCTTCTTTTACCATCCTGCTTCCAGACAGCGAAAGAAAACGATAAAAAGAAACAGAAAAAGTGCCGCCCTTTGGTCACAAAAACTAAAATTTTGTTTAGACACCGGGATAAATTGACCAGGGAGACTATGGAAGCTTATTTCATAAGGAAGAAGGAATCACAGTGTATCAGCCAGCCTTCTTTGGCATTAGTTGACAAAGAAGTATCGTTTTTAGATAATTCGTGACTTGTTTCATTTGGGTTCTCAGGGGTGCGTTTGTTCGGAGTTCACCACGTGGCATATGGTGCGATTGTTGATCTTGATTCTGCTAGAGCAATGCTCTTTGCTCTGTTTGTTCACGTGATTATGATGTATGTATGTTTTCACTTTTCAATAAAAAATTCAGTTTCGAGTCAGCGCTCGTCTTTGTGTCCTCTTGCTCCGTCTGTCGTCTTGTTCGCGCTGTTCCCTCCCACGATGTATTATTACAAACTCGCCCAGCTATGCATCCTTCTTCAACGGTATCAGGAGCCGCACTTCAGCTATGAACAGTTCATTTTTCCCCGACGCGATAACTCTCTGGAATGCCCTACCTAGCGACATAGTTTTATGCGACGATCGCAAATCATTTCGAACAAAACTCGCCAGTCATTTCCACAATGTGTAAGCATTTCATCTGTGTTATCACCAATCACTCATTGACTTGCAACTTTGCTTGCCGCCGCACGTGCGTTTCTTGCTTTTTCGCATCACCCCACGAATACCTCGATGCTCTTTATTTATTTTTCTTGTCTTTTATAATTCGTAGTGTTTGTGTTAATTGTGCCTGCCTTCATCATGCTTGTATTTACCCCAACTGTAGCCCCTCCTTATGTAATACCCTCGGGCCCTTAAGGATGAAATAACTGAAATGAAATGAAATGAAATAGCAATTTTATTATTTCTACCGCAGATACCTTTCGAAGGCTGTTCGCGAGTAAAAAAGGCAGTCGGCAGTGATAAAACGCGAGGCAAGGCAGCGTCCTAGCTATGTGAAAGAATACGCGGTATACTCGCACAACGTCCCTTCCGTTGCCTCGGGCGCACACTTGGCCCACCCGCGAAAGATCTGGGAGTCTGGAACCCTACTGCAGCTGCTGTTCCCGACGGCAGTAATCACCGCTGCCGTAATTTAGTTACGGTAATTTAATTAACTCCCCCGTAAAGCAAACGCGTGCACGCGACAAAGCTCTGCGACGGAGACGCTTAAACGACGGGAACATCTAGCCCAGCGTACCCGGACCTACGCGTATCTTCACGTTTTGTGTAGCGAAGCGTATGACGAAGACCGGATCCACTGCTCTCAGTTGTACTCATTTCATGGCATGCAGCAGCACAAGTTGGTGCAGAACCATGTCCGTGGGTCATTATTTCTGCGATGTTATGTTTCCCTGTGCTGTGCTCTGTTATTGCATGTGTTTAATTTTTTTTCTTTAGTCTTAGTGCTCATTTAAGCGGAGCTGATGCCCTTTTGCTTTGTTTTGTGCTGTTTCAGTTGCTCAGCGAGTCGCCCTTTCTGCGGCATTCATAGCTCTTACATTTTTTTTTTCTTTCATACGCACGTTTTAGGTACCGCAGTGTTGTTGTGTTTTGTTTTTGTTTTTTTTTGCTTTCGGCTTGTCAGTACTCGCGTGCAGCTCCTATGTCGTTTGTTTGCTCCCATCAGAGCGCCTACATAGGACGCGTCAGCCCTCTATACAAGGTGGGCCCCATTCGCTCATCACCACCCTCATCAGCCACTGAGGGGACAAAGAGCTCGCGTAGTGACCTCCATCCGTTCCCGCCTTGCGCCGGCTGCAGCCATCTTCCTCCCCTCGTCGCTCCACCCAACGTTCGTCCCCATTAGAGTATTCTTTTTCTTCCCATGCCGAGAAATATCCTGGTTGAGACGTTTGTATTTAATGTTTTGCCTGGTAGTGGTGTTGAAAACATCTATAAGCGCAGAAGCTATTTCACATGTAATTTTGATCAATGTGCCAACGAATAAACCAATAATTTTGAACAGATTGCAGCCACACAGAACTCACATTTCCCTTACAAAAAAGTTTTAGACAGTCTATAGAGTGCCTATAGACACCTGTCTATAAAGTCTATAGACTGTCTATAGACAAATTCTAGAGAACAGTCTATAGGCAATAGTCTATACACTTTCTATACAGTCTATAGTCTATACAGTCTATAGTCTATACACTTTTAGTAGACTTTTGTCTATAGACAGTCTATAGACTATGGATAGACAAAAAGCAATATATATAGGAAGTCAATAGAGTCAATAAGAAGTCTATAGACTGTCTATAGACCATTTTTATAAGGGTTGACATTTCTATGGGATGTCTTGCAAAACGTCTAGTAGCTTAGAAAAACTGGAGCATAAGCTGAGCTAGAAGACACTACTGCCGCGACTGGGATTCGAACCCGCGGTAGCGCGAAAAAAATCAGCTTCGGTGGCTACTGCCCGAGAGCACCATGCTATCGCCGCAGCTGATCACACCCCGTGTTGAATCGCAATACACTTTCGCGCTGTGCATTGCACATCGTCTTTGAACGCGGCAGCGTTAAAGGCCCCGTTACGCAGAAAATCCGGCCTCGGCGTTGCGAGTAATAAATACGGTTGCGGAGGGTGGCCCAGGCAGCAACCCCAGGAGAAGGAACCTATACTCCGTTTCATACATCATGTGCAACGCGGTGAAGGCTACAGAAGTAGTCCGCAGAAAAAAATAAAGGGAGGTGTATCCCTCCGCGCTGTTTTGGGGCCGTGCGGTCTAACGCGTCGCTCCATCTTCCTCCCTTCCCGTTACGGCGAGGTTTAGGTGTCCACCGAGATATGACAGATACATTTCCTTTCCTCAAAAACGAATTTACCGACGAGCAAGGCGTATTTGTCCGCGTTTCAGATTGGTCCAAATTGTCGTCACGCCGCTGAGCTGGACGCCATTTTCTCAAAAGTAAAAGGGAGGCGGACAGAAAGAGTAAACACGGCGGCCAGCGGGGACAGCGAAAACGTGAAATGGAAAAAGACGACACACGCAAAATACAAAATCAGAGATCTCGACCGATTCATTCGCAATATCATCGTTTTTTGTCACGCTGATGACAAATGTATTACCCACGAAGCCTGTCGGCAATGCATTTGTTATTTTTCGCTCACCACAAGCAACGCACTATTTTCTGTCACGGATGCAGGCTGCGCAAAAAAGAGCGCTAGCTTTGACAGCGTTGCACCTGATGTATGAAACGGAGTATAGGTGGAAAACCTAGGTCACGTGACCTTGTGGGTCGTCACAACCTGCTCCATCGGATTGTGAGAAAACTGACCACCCGGGCTGGTGGCAGTTAATTTAATGGTTGATAGCGAGAGTTTGCTAGGGAAGAGCAACTCGGGGTCGCACAAGACTTGGATGGCGACCGCACCTGCCATCGCAGGGCAGTGGCGCATCCCTTAACCGCTGCACTGTTGCGCAAGGAGGAGTGGTGTGAGGACTCCCAGGGACATATGACTGTAAAGTAGAGAATGACTAATTCTGCACATAATGGGAGTTAACCCCTTAAAACTATCGCGTCATACCCTTAAGGCGGAGCTTAAATATGCGGCGTGAACAGATCCCATCAGCTTGACCTCCATCCGAGCTTAACCCGAGTCCAATATCGTCGCCAGAAGCGCCGACGAGCCAGTAAAGCAAAACCATGAGCCAACCAGGCTAAACACATGTTTTCGCACGTCAACTCGGTTTAGCTACTTTAATGCACTTCCATTAATTATTCGCCTATACCACAGCCAAAGTTTCACTGACAAAAAATTGTGTCCTTCGGAAATAACCTATATATCAAAATGAAGCTACAACTCTGAAAAAAGATCGCGGATGTCACTATAAGGCCAACATTTTCGCCAGTTTTTTTTTTTTTTTTTTTTTCAGTCAGCTACCTGATGCACCAATCGGCATCACCGAGAACGAAGTATTTTATTTCTCGATGTTTCTGGGGTCACAGGGGTTTACAAGTTCACTTACATTAACTGGTATTAACATGTAGTGTTCTCGCCCCAGCCATCATACGAACGCCAATGCCTTCGAGTCTAGATTAGGCGCACTGTGAATAAATGGTTTACATGAGTGCTGTGGGCCGCGCAAACTGCATTTTCATGAATGGTTCAAGAGTATAGCTCGCGCCGTGTTCGTGGCGGCGTTACAAAGCCGTCCGAGAGATAAAGGAGCTGCACGTAGGCTGTGCAGTCTTCACAGACATTGACACACCAGCTCAGAAATAAAACGGTCAACATCTGTCATTAGACGTCATCATCATCCTCATCGGCCTAAGTGCGTCCACTGTAGGACAAATGCCTCTCCCATTAACTTCCAATTAGCACTTTCCGGCACCAGCTGCGACGCCCTTTACTATCTTAATGTCTGCAAGCAAGGCATAAATTATTATTTAGAAATACTGTCTATCCCCTACGGAATTTTCACAGCCAGGGCAGAGAATACATAAAAGAGTCAGGCGAGGGAATGTTTAACAGCAAGAACGGCCCTTTGTAAGCGAAGGCAAAATGCAGTAAAACAAAAGTTAACCTTCGGATATACGTTAATCGCCACAATGAAGCATGGTTTGATAAGAAATACAACATCAATAACGATCCGATTAAATTCTTGATACACATCAAAAAAGGGTAGATTTTAAGGACATCTGAGTAAACAAATGCATAAATTGTACATAAGAACGACGCAGATTAAATAACACTTGTAGTGGGGAGAGGGTTAATATTGGAGTGAAATTGCCTATTAATGCGAACTATGCGTAACCTTTTTCTCATAAGAGCGTCATTGTCCTACAGATTGTTCCGTCATAGTGACCTCTCAGTACCCGTAATTTATTATCCAGTGTTCACGAAATACAATAACATAAAAATGTAATATTTGAACAATAAATAAGTTTTCCTGACATTTCTGCCTTGTAAGGATATAAAGCACACCTACAGTTATTGGCGCAAGAAATAAGTCGAGCCCACTTATAACGGCCGCACTTATAACGAACGACGGTGCAGCTACCGTCAAAATATTTGTTAGCGCTATGGCAATACCTCTTAAAAAAAAAAAACGAACAACAGTGGCCGCTACACTGGGTTATAACGAACAACTAACCAACGCATGTTCGCCACCGCAGTCTAATTCGCCCAGGCAGTGCGCAGACAGCAGTGTGCGTCACCCTTGTTGAGAGTGGTCCAGCAGTGTTCACCAATCAATGAAGACTGAAATGAGATAGTAACCGATGGTTTTCGGTTAAAGCGCTAGTTACCACCTGGTCTCTAGGTCTGTGCGGCATTACTTCCGACCACAGGTTGCTTCCAGAGCCTAGCAGTGTCTCCTTATTTAGAGCCCAATGCACCGTGTCCGTCTGAAGTCGGGAGGGGTTGACAATGATGACAGCGCGTCGCGCGCTTCGGACGCTGTACAAAGCCGCGGGAAACGGGGACCAAGGGGCTGACGACCGTTTCCCCATTGACAAGAGATTAGCTCTGAAGGGGTGGGTGTCGGTAAGGTCGGCGCCTTCTGAAACCACCCGACTGTCGCGCTAAGCGGTGGAGTTCGGCTTTGCTGGCGCCTCGAAAAGTGCGAAAGTTCCAGGAAAAGTGCGCGGTGCGCCGAGTCGGGCTCTGGCGAGCACTGGGCCCCGCCCACTTGCATGTACAGTGCCATTGCAGCAGTATTGGTTGAAATTGGGCGAGAGCAGATTTAATAAAGTTCCGCCCAATTATCGAAGGTATTAAAACCCGCTGCAAACAAAGAGCAAGGAGGCGGGCGCGCCGATTCCCAGTCTCGGCCACTTTTAGACAGCCTTTCATTTAACTGCTTTTTCTCCTGTTGCCTTTATCTTTGGTCTCGTCCTCAATAAATAAGTTTTGTCTATCAAGAAGTTTGGAGTGGCTGCCCCAACAGGGAACGTGTCGCCGGACGAGTGGAGAAGACGTGAAGTGCCCAGCATTCGATCATACCAACCGGCCATTCCGACGTTTTACGAAGGGGAAATTAACTCCGGCCTACCACCAGTTGCCGTGAATGCATCAACCGCTACTGGAGTATTGTCGCGTTCCTAAAGCAACTCGTCCGCAGCAAGGGTCTCGGCACATGCCCGCGATGAAGAGCTTAGAAAGTGGCTTGACAGGCTCTACTTTCCAGAAACAGGCGTCCATAGCGGAATTTCTTAAAGAAATCGACGCCACTTTTGTCTGACTTCGTATTTGTTGACTATAATAGGGTGAGTCCACTTACTACGAACTTCGGATATAACGAACGCACTCAGCGCTATCGTCAGGTTCGGTATAAGTGGGCTCGACCGTAATACCGTAAGCAGGTAGGATTTGATCTCGCTTTGAAGCTATAAATAAGCATAGACAAAAGGAAACAGACACACGCGACAAGTTCTCGCTTTTCACGCCACATTTGGAGTCTGAAAAAAGCCGCGAAGCGCGGACGAACCACGTGCGTCTACCTGCTCTTTGATCGACGCCCCCGGTATTCGGTCTATAAGCCACAACCAGCCGTTCACGTTATGCGCTTATGTTCTAGGAACTAAAATATTAAACCGCGAGAGCGCCTCCCGTCAGAGTCAAAAGGCAGCTGCGTTGCATACCGTCCACTCCACTGCTGACAGGTGAAGGACGTCGGGCTTAATAGTGAAAATAGGCTAATGCGACAACCGGCTTCGCACTTTCTGCTTTTTTTTTTTTTTCGTTTCAGCAGCACCCGTGAGATTGTCGACGCTGATGGCATCCGTGCGGCTTGGGCTGCAATCCCATCACCGCCCGCGCAGCGGGAGAGTGAGTGAGGTCAGAATTGAATAAACTGCTCAAGAAACTTAACTGAGAGGAGAGGCCGAATGCATCACCGCCCTTCTCACTACTGCTTTCTTTCTGCCGATGACGCGCTCGGCTTTGACAGGAACGCTGCGAGAGGCACGGGTCATGCGCTAGCCGCGCTTGCTTGTCTCTTCCT
Organism: Amblyomma mixtum; assembly: GCF_055824585.1. Lineage (NCBI taxonomy): Eukaryota > Metazoa > Arthropoda > Arachnida > Ixodida > Ixodidae > Amblyomma > Amblyomma mixtum. The sequence continues at coordinate 7,472,105 of NC_143018.1, read as the reverse complement.
TACACTTTGTATTACGCGACACTGCTTCTGCAGCTGTCGACTTCGGCCGAGGGTCAGGAATTTTTTTGCTGAGAGTTTATATTTGACAATGCAGTGCGCACTTGGAATGCGTATGGCTTTGCCAGAATAATCTTTCTCTCTCTTTGTTTATTTTCGCTATTCTGGCTTATAAACAACAGTTGAAGAACATCGGGCATTGGTTGTTCTGGTGGAGGTGGTGGTGAAAAAATTTATTGGGCTACAAAGGGACAAGAGGTATGCTTGGATCAACCAGTAAGGGATCGGTCCGGATTCGTTATTCTTTTCTTTTTCTATATGCTCACTATATCCCTTTGCAGCAAACGAAAAGACTGCCGATTTGCTCTTTCAGTTCAAATGATCTGTACAAATAGGTTGAATGTCAGGTTATATGTTTTAGTGTAACTCGCAGGTATTGCTCGAAGCGCACTTTGGTATAGGTGATGCGTTGCCGGCTGTATTTTGCTTCTATTGTATTTTTGCGCAAATGTGTGCACCCACCGGTAAGAGCCGTTTTCTTCTAGTTCGCAGTACTATAAATAAGAAAGCGTGTCTTAAATAAAACTGTGTTCACGGGAGGCGTTGCTGTATCCCGCAAACTCGAAATTCACATCACACCACTTTTGCTAACCAAAGCGTAACTGTCCGCATGCATGATCTAGCATTTCTGTTATTCTTGTATGCCGGTCCTGCTCTTCGTGTAGCGGTGAAGAGGTGCCGAAATTAGAAGCAGTCAGGTCTACAAATCCCAGAGAGTGCCGTTCATCGTCCGGTTTCTCAAGGACGGTGGACAGACAGCCAGGTAAATCGCTTTTTTTTTTCTTCGGAAGGAAAATGGCAAGGTGCCACAGCAAGAAGGAGCAGTGCCACTCACCTGTGAAGCAAAGTATCCAAAGCCGCGTGAGAGGCCGCATCCTTGCCTCACCCGTTGCACTCGGCACGAAAGCGAAAGAGCACTACATCCCGACAAGGGAAGGCACACCGCTTCTCGCGGCGTCTGCTAGAAAGCGTCGGAGCGGGTGCGTGCAGTGACGCAGGACATGCTATAGCGCTGTAGTGCCCTCTATACTAAGTCCTGAGAAACTGTCCAGCCAGAGCGTGGCCTCCGAGACTTGTTATTAACTATGTCAAAAAGATTAAAGGTGGTGTAAGGCGAAGTCCGGCAACGTCACGGTTGCACTAAGCAGCCGTGTCACTTGACATGGATGTGAAAGAGCCCTATGTCACGCTACAGTGCACTGTAGTCACGCTCTCGCGCCGTCTGCGATAAAGCGTCGGACGAACGCGCGCGCAGCAAAGCAAGACCTTCTAGATCTGGTGGCGCCATCTATGCTAGAGCCTCAGAAATTTTTGCCCCAAGCACGGACTCCGAGATTTGTTTCCTAATTCAAAGACACGGTGTACGAATATGTTACTCATACCTATTTCTTCCTTTCATCTTTCACTCCCACCTTCCTCCCTTCCCTTTCGACGCGGTTCGGGTGTCCAACGAGATATATGAGACTTACTACGTCATTTCCTTTCCTCAAAACCAATTTTCAATTTTACACCGTGCCTCTCACTGTGGCCATCATCATCGTCAGCCTGACTACACCCACTGCAGGGCAAAAGCCTCTCCCATGTATCTCCAATTAACGCTTTACTTCGCCAGTTGCAGCCACCGCACTTCCGCCAATTTCTTAATCTCAACCCCGAGGACACATCATACTATGACACGCCCCCCATTCCATAGCTTTCTCCAATGAAACTGCCGATGTATCCGCACGGCACGTACGCCCCTTTCCCGACATCTCCTCACCCTTCCACCCCCCACTACCCCCTCTGGTCTCGTACTCCAGGAAACCATGAGGCAAACGCACCCTCCCGGGATACAGAGCGATTCATGCGAGTTGTATACGGATCGAACACCACTGGTCTCAACATATATCCGAAGAGACCTCAAATTCTCAGTCCTCCAAATTCCTGATATACTCACACAACCATCGAGCTCTTCCTCCCACCATTCTCGTCAACTTCTACACCCCCCCCCCCCCCCCCCCCCCCCCCAAACAACATCCCCTCCTACCCCAACTTTCCGACTTCCTCCAAATCATCACTTCCCCATCAATGCCCACTTCCTCTGTGGGCAGTTTTTACCGGGACTGTATATATGGGTTGCTTGCATTAAGAAGCATAAGCTGCTAGCATACTTTTTCTTTTTATTTTTTTTTTTGGGGGGGGGGGGGGCGTAACATCAAGTGAAAAAATTGGCACAGATTAGCTGGATTTGTATACTGTGAACCAGCCGCGGTTGAACTGCGGCTGTTTGTAATCGCGTGATAGCCGCAAAGATTCTCGTTTGTAATCGCGTGATACCATGCTGTCACGACCTAAACCGAAAACCGAGATGGCAAGATGAAGTTGTGTTCAGTCACCATTTCATCACGCAAATATTTATTGCAAACATAGGTCCGCACAGCCGACAGGAAATTAAAAAAAAGTGACGCTCCCGAAGAGACATTTGCACTGCCTGCCGATGTTTTCACACAGGTTGCACAGTGCCGCCGGCCAGTCGCAACCCGAGCACCCATCATCACAAAATATACTACTGAATGGAGCACCAAGGCGCAGGTGGATGACGACGCTGCTGTTGTCGCGTCAGAGTGTAGTCCGACGGCTGTGCAGCCAAGATCATGTCGCGTCGCACACACGGCAGTTCGCGAGCACAGTGCCCGCACGAAACGGGATCAAAATCGGTAATGAATACGTAGCAGAAAAAACGTCGTGTAATCGCTTCAGTCGCAATCACTGCACGCATCGCAACGAATGCGTCCAGCTGCACAACGACACGTTCATTTCAGCATTCAGAAAGCACGGCGTGCGTCGTGAGCATCCGCATGCGCTCATTGCGCTGCCTTGACGTAAAAGCACTTGCTCCGATCGCAATCACTTTCACTACGCGGTCACTTATCACTGCGCTAGGCAGCTCATGCACGCACAAGAAGTTCACCGTGAGCAGCTGTTACTCGCCGCTGTCCGTGATGACCCTCGCAGGAATTTCGAGCGCTTGCAACAACCACAAACAACTCCAAATAAACACTTCGCGACGCGTCGGTTTGAAAAGGCGCTCTGTCAACTCGATCAGCGCAAATGATTACAGAATTCAACTAGGGGAATTGTCTCTCACCGCTGATGCACGCGGAGAAGTTCGCCGTCGCTCTTAACACCCGTAATATCAACATGTCGCCAGTAAAATGTTTCGCGGCATAGCTGCCACCACCTATATATGCATCGCTCGCTCACGCTGGAAAAGGATTCATTACGTGTGGCCCAATCTGAGGGGCGTTAGCCCAATTCACTGTAGTGCCCGTGGTAGTGCACCAAGCGGCTGGGCGCGAAACTTTCTGGTTTCGGTTTCAGGCGCGCAGTTTGAATCCTATTAAGCGCTGCTGCCTGTGGTGCATTTCTGTTCAGTATGGTCTGCTGTCATCTATTTAGTTTCGGTCCAAAAAAAAATGAAAAATTACATTCGGGGGCCCCTTGACCGGCCATCAACGCAGCTGCACCACGGCATTCGTCAAACAGTGCCAATGCGGAAAAGACATCAGGTGCTTAGCGAAATGAATATTTATTTTCTTGCATATAAGCACAAAAACAAACCGATACAGTTGCCGTCGCCATTTGGCACATCACTAAGCTCGTTCCGAGCTTCTTGCACGTCTATTGTTACGGCAACACAGCTCACAGCAGTGGTTGTCGCTCCCACCGGGCACAGTCAGCTGGAAAATGTAAATTACGAGCAGCAGGAGTCATTCTGGTAAACCTTGCATAAAGACTGCGCGAACAGGCGAAACGCGCAAAATTACGAACAAGGACAACATGCTTTTACAAACCTCGCATGCGGAACATTGATGCACCACATACAATGATTTACAGGCATTCCTCTATTCCCCGACGTTATACTCTGACCCCCAAAAGCTGCAAGTTCCATTCCACGGCCAACCGTGCGTTTTGCTCGACAAATGTTTGGCACCGTGACGGCTACAACACGGGCTCCCAAGCAGTCGCTAAAAATGTGTTTGGTGCACTGAGTACAAATGCGCGCGGGTGCAATGCACGTGTTCTGAAGCGTAGAGGACAAATTTCGGCACACCACCGCCTAGCTTTTCGAAAGTTCTACGAGCTCACTTTTCCCCTGCAGTTTTGAAAAGCTCACACCATTGTCAGTACGAGGGTGCCATGCACGTTTTCACTAGAGCAGACCACGGAGTCTTCGACGCACAAATTTCTGGCTTTTGAGCTCTTCATGCGGTGCCTTTAGTCCTGGCAGTCTTGCAAATTACGCGCCCGACTAACAGCGCGAGAACGCTCGTTTTGACACGTTTGCACGTTTTTTTTTTTCAAGTGGTCCACATTTTACCCGACCGTTAACAAAAACCGCTCGAAAGAAGTTGCGTATTGTTGGGGGCCTGAAGGAACTTTCGCGCAACCATGCGAAACCAACCGCTCGGCAAAGCGCACAAAGCATGGGCGCACCCTACGCTAACTGTGCACATAGCGTCAGCAGGTAGGCGTGCTGTTCACAACTGCGCCATATTGCACCAGCCGGTGTGCTCAGCGGAATTGCTTGAAATGCAGCGTAGTTGGGCAAAAGCTAAACTTTTTTCACCTTGCCAGTGTCAGAAACAGTAGGAGTACCACGAACCGCGCCAGAACAGCCGGCAGGCCACGAGGCATGCGCGCCTCTTAAACAACTAAATTGTAATTCAAGACGCTGGCTGGCGTGGTCACTGTAAACTACTTGAAATGCAGAGTAGCTGGGAAAAAAAAAAGTTCATACCTTGCCGTCGTCAGAAACCACACAAGTTCCGCGTCGAAGACCAAGACAGACGCTAACAAAGAAGCCGCACGCACACAGGCGCAGCCGCGCAGATGACCGCCTCGTTTCCTTCTGCCTCGTCTGCCCCGCCGCCGGTCGCCCACGTGCGCGCGTCGATGCTGGTGGCGCCACTATACGAAGGGCTTACAAACGTCGCCCAAGGAGTCTATAGCATGCGCATGCACGACGAAACTGACGCGACTAAAGCAGTCTTGATATCGCTTCATTAAGCCGGGCCAGAGGCAGACAACGAAAAGGAAAAGAAAAAAAAGCATGGCCGCAGGAAACGTGACGACGCGCTGTCTGCCCATGGAAGCAGCGGTGCGGCGAATTGCACATGTCACTGTTCCCTGCCTCTGCACCCAGGGGAAGTTTTCTGTAGCTGATAAGTGCGACAACGCAGATCGCCCGATCATTTGAAAAGTGCTGCAGCAGACAGTAACGCTGACTCGCGGGTGAAAAATGCGACCATCAGACCGCCGTTCTTCCTTCGTTGGTGCTATAGCCTCGGCACCTATTTTCGCCGAGTACAAGCGGCAGTGCTACTCGAAATGGCTTTGTGCCCGTTGCTGTTGGATTGCTGTCGTCTTCACCTTCCAGCGGAGACTCATAGGAGCCGTTACACTCACGACCGGCCAACGACAGTCGAGGAACACACCTCCGAGCCAGGCCCCCGGCATCGAAGGTGAGTGCGGGGCTAAGCCTCGCGGCAAGGGTGACGTGTCCCTGAAACCTGCTCTGGGCTGTTAGAATAAATTTAAGGTCCACTCGCGCTGTTTCCGTGAGCACTGAATAGTGATCGGCAAGCAACTCACAGCGTATAGCGTAAAGGTTTCATGGACCATTGCCATCGGGTTTCTGGTCAGTGACGGAAGCGCGGCGAGCTAGGATTCGCGACGCGTACAGCTTTAGGCTTAGCTAACTATAGGCAGGCCAGCTGTAGGTATTGAGCCAGCGAGGAAACGGCCCCGCTTTGCTCGCTGCCTCAAAGGGGTTTAGATATGCGAGCCCGCTGCCGTTTGCGTCACTGAACAAAAACCCGTTCCGAACGGCGTTGCGACCAAGTCACCATGTCGTTGGTTTGTGGCCGTACATGGCGCTCGGAAATTCTTGCCAGCATCGTCCAGCAACTCCGAAGAACGGACGTTGCCTACGGTCTGCGGCACATCGTGTTTCCGCTGCAGCCAAGGTCGGTGGTTAGCTCTCCTTATACTTTTTCCAGTCCCGCGGCTTCAGGCTTCAGTCGCGCTCACTTGGCTGCCACGGTGAGTATGTGGAACTGCGATATGCTTGCGTGTCTGTCAGCCTTTTCTTTTTTCTTTGCAGATGTGCTGACTCAGCATTCTCATACTTGATCCAATGGCGCTGGTGCATTCGGCCCGCGATGACATCTGGCCCCATATGGCAGTTGCCGGTCGTGCAACGTTCCTTTCGTGAAGCCTCTGCCTACCACCACAAACGCTGTACTGTCGGAAGCTTCGGCCACTGCATCGCAGCGTCCACTTTTCTGCGTTTTCGATAAGTAGGACCGTGACTTATCGAAACGAGAAAACAGACATGGCTGCAGATGAAAGCGGCACCCCCTAAGGTTGTATCGACACCAGGTGCCGCTGAAGGGGGCGGAGAGGATGCAGCGTAGGCGAAGGTCGCGTGGCACACGCCACGTTTGTTCCCGACAGTGCAGCCAGTGTGCAGCGTATGTACCGTGGGACGCCTTCGGAAGGCTCACGACATCCACGGTTTCCTTTGGTGAAGGTTCACTTTTTATGTTTGCAGATATATCGGCTCAGGGTCTCCCTTGAGGGCGGACAGCAGGAAGCCGACTGAGCAAGTCCAAGCTCGGATCTGTGGTCCTGGTCCGCCATCCATGCACCGCGCAAATGTTCCCTTCCTGGCTCGCGTACGCTGCTGTCTCCCGTACAAACGGAGGATTGTCCGGAGCAACTACGCTGTACCGCAGCGTCAAGTCTTCTGCGTTTTCTGTAAGGCGGACCGCGACGGACCGAAGCGAGAAAAGTGATGTGGCTTTCCTTTCAATGCAGTGAGGGCCCCGAGCCCTTCTAGGGGACGTCCACGCGGTGACCTGCTGCTCCCGCACTGCCGTCGCCGCTGCGAGGGCTCCAGTGCGCCAGCCCGGAGCTATACTGCCGACGTGGCGTACGAAGCTGCCTAGATCTTCCTGTATTCCTGTCCTCGGCCATCGACCACCCCAAGTGAATAACCTCCTTTCGGACTTTGTTTTTTCGGTGTTAAGCCAAACTGATTAACTGTTGATAGGACTCAGCCTATCCAGGTATGTGCACTCTAAGTACGAATACGCTTGTACGGGAGTAAAAAGGGGCCAAGCTGTCCTCTAGCGCACTCCCTTCTAGAAATGAGAGTGCGCTAGAGGACAGCGTACTACTTTTTCCCCCTTTCTTTTTGTAGTGTGTGAGTTGGCTTTGTGAGTTCTGCATTGTATAAAATGTGGCGTTTGCAAACCGCCTTCGTGGCGCTTTCACGGATTTCACATTATGTGTAGTTTTCGCTGTCTTGTTCCAATTTGTTCCATTTTTTTTCCTTACTGTTGCCGTGCCTTCATCTCGTCCAGGCTTTCTTCCCCCGACGCCAATTCGTCAGTATTGAAGCCTGAACTTTCCCGCCCTTTGTGTGCGATTGTTCACTCACGCTTTATTTTTACTTTTTTGTTAACCTGAAAATTATTTTTCAGGTATTGCTGTTTTTATTTACTTCATTTATTTATTTATTAGAAATACCTGCAGCGCCCGTAGGCATTATTGCAGGGAGGGTGATACATAACAGAACAATAGGCCAGAAAAAAGAGAAAAAAAAGCAATACAACAAGCCATGACACAGCAAGTACAAAATGAATGAAATATGGAACAAAAACAAGGCATGACAAAAAAGAAACAAAAAAAGAAAGCCAACTGCGCACTCATACATCCGACAGCAACGCGCGGAACATAGCTTCGGAACGGCACTCAGCAATGTCATGGGGCAGGGGATTCCAGTCATGAATGGTAGATGAGATTATCTTAATTTACATTTATCGGCGATAGTTGTTTGGGTGTCGTTCTCTCAGGTCTGGTTGTCGTCCACACACGCCATTACACCCCTGTAATGTAGTGCATACAGCCTGCACAGCCGCCACACTCAAGGTTAACCTGAGGCGCAAAATCCACTTGTGCACCATAAACCCCACCCCCCACTCGCCCCTAATCCCCACACTCGTACCCGTGGACTGCTTACTGCACCCGGACACTCTATTGTCAACGCGGCGTATTCCCGCGTCCGCTTGTGTGTCTATGCATACATTGCAGACGGAGGAGCGACCATGCGTGACACGTGCGTACTGCATCCCCACGACACACCCCTACCCTTTCCCATAGGGTAAACACCCGGTCACTCTTGGACCGGAAAGGCCAGCTATCCATGAAATTCGCCTTGCCACAAGGGGAAAGGTCAGGGGAAAGGTCAGGCCTAGCAACGCTGGTTGGGTGCTGTCAGAGTGCACGCGCGAATTTCCTGTTCGTGCCATTTTGTTTACATCGCATTTTGTTTCTGCAGGTGCTCTGGCTTTCCTGTGTACTGCCCACACCAAATGGACGTGCTGTTTCGTGTATGCCGTGCTTGGTGCCTTCTGACTTCACACCTCAGGCGCAGCTGTGCGTCGTGCAAGATTTGTTCCTGTCCCCCACGAGCAGTGTGACGTGCCACAAGCATCTCGCTTTCCTGCTCCACCTCAAACGGCATGTATGCATCGTCTTCGCTGCGACGTGTTCGTCGAATAATGTGCTCGACCGTCTTCATCTACCATCACGATACATGACTGTGAAAACAAAAAAAATCTCCTGTGCCTTCTAGCGCGACCTCTTTCGCAGGAACAGCCAATAAATTATTTTCACAGCAGCCTCGAACGGGCTTCTTGTCGCCAACTCAGTGCTCGCCGGCGCCAGCCGATTTGAGCGCGTTGTGGTTGACGCGGCTATGACGTTCATACCAGTGCTTCCTGGCGCTGCAGCAAAACTGTTCAGATGCCCTCCTCGTAGAAAATCCTCTCCCAAAAATCCAGACGTCTGTGAGATGCACGTCCAAAAATAACTTCTCTCGAAAAGTGAACTCAGCGGCTTTTGATTTCGCAATGTTTTGCCCTCAAATATATTAAAATGGAGGATTAGCAATGTCACTTCATAATCTTTTAATTGTTCTCTGTCGCCATGTTCGGCTTGTCGTACAGTCAACATGCAGACCTCACCAGCGTATCTTTCGCAGTTTTAAGAGGAAAATCGGGGAAGAAACCCTTCAGGAAAAATAACTAGAAAGATTCGCATCGCGTACAATTTAGTAACTGATTCAAATAATCGCATCTTGGTGTCGAAACCTGCGATTGGCTTGTTCCATTCCATTCAATGCAGCATGTGAAACTTAATATTTAGCACAAGAGACACTTGGGTTTTATTAGCCGGAGCGTGACGATGAGCGTAGAGTTGTTTAGCAAAAAACGTTCCTCCAACTAAAAGCCGAAAACCTCAGACCCGCTTCCCTCCCATCTTGTTTAGGGAAACCCGTGGAACAGTTCTAAGCAGACTCCAAGGATACGCAGAAGATAACCTCCTACCCACCTCCATGCTTTGCTTTAGAGCCCACCTGTCCACACAGGACGCGATGCCCCTGCTTAGCGAAGAAGTGATCCTCAGAAGAACACCAGGGCCATCCTCGGATTACTCACACAATGCCGTTGACCACGGGTCACGTGACACGGGCAATGATCGTAAATATCCGCGAACCAACTTTTATAACTGTCCTCGCAGATTGTCAGCCAAAGGAGCGCATTTAGAACAAAGTCGAGCACACTGCCGAGCGAGCATCAAATGACTGGACTAGTAAAAACACGAGTAAGACGGCGTGTTGAGCTAGTTGGTACATACTGACAGTGAATAACAGCGTAGAGACAAGGGACAGAGGAAGCAGACAGGACCGGCGCTGACCACCAACTGCGAATTATTAGAAGAAACACACAAATATATACTAAATATATATATGTGCAACACCAAAAGACACATGTATACCTCAATCATTTGAATCTATTTTAGTTCGCCAACATGAACACATACGAAGCGGGTGCTTACGTATGAGTCGTAGTTTTTGTGAATGTGAAACACTTCACTGATTTTACTTGTTAACAATTATCTTTGTCTGTATAGGATCCAGCTGGTTTCATTAAAAGGGGGAGCGCACGATTTTTTAGAAAGATTAGGTTGGTTATTACGTGGACAATCCTCATAATGCAAAGTTAGATTTGAGGACGGAGCCCCTTTCAAAAAAGTGTCGCGGTATAGGCAGATATTCAAGCATCTTCCTGTCTGGCCTATATGTCTTCCCGCACGTGCACAACTCCTTCGCGCAAAGAACAAACCTCAGGTCATGTTTCATCTGGCAAACCTTCTTTTTGTTTTTCCTTTTCTTCGCTTCACTTTCCTGGCTCTTCTACCGACTATGGCGCAAAATTTTCTTCAACTTATCAGGTGCAGAAAAGAGTACATCTACGCCATATCTGCTGCCTACCTGGTTCAAACGGTGGGACATTTTGGTCACGTTGGTCAAATCCACCCGACGTACATCGCAAAAAAAAAAAAAAATAGCGAGTGCGTCCGACGTACTCGGGAAGAAAGCGTACGCGGTCCGTCCGCCTTGCCTTAGCCGTAGCCTCTTTTTTTTTATGTCTCGCCACGATCGAAATGCATTCACCGTGTCCTGTATGAACCCCGAAAGCTTGGGCTCAGCTATAGTTTACTATAGACCAACACCGTGTTTACAAACGAAGGGGGAGTTCGCGGCAGCCGGACTCGCCTGGGAGTGAAAAGTCTTAGCGCCCATAGGAATGCATGGAAGCAAAAGTTTTCAAGACAGTTTTCTGATTTCACATTACGCCTATGCTGTCGTCCCTTCGTGAAGAACAACCAAGTTCATTATAGAACAAATTCTGAGAGTATGAAGCTTCATTTTGAAGGCGATGTATTTTTAAGACACCGCGAAACGTGCGCATATGCCCCTGTGGCCGTGCGGCAGTGTGCGCACCCGTGAGCCTGTATGTCTCAGTGCTATGAGCCTGTGTGCATTCATCAAACAGGCAGGCATGACATCCCGCTTGCTCATCACCAGGTAGTGAGCGCGTGACGTGAACTCTCTATTTGTGGTACTTCGGACGATATGCAGCCGGGCGACCCACCTCAGTGTACCAAACGCGCGATTATTCAGTGACAGGACGTTACGACTGTGCGGCTATGTAGTGCTAGAGGGGAGCGGCGAAGTATCGCCCTTCGAAAAGATATGCAAACGAAAGCAAATCAGAACGAAACAAAAGCGCGCGCCAAGAGGGGGGGGGGGGACTCGGTGTACACCTTCGTCACTCCTGCTGCAAATCCATCCATGCGATCCGGCAGTGCTCATCACCTAGCTGCATATTCAGTTAACGCCGCCGTGGAAGCAGACGACTCCACTCTCGCAGCCTTCTCCTCTGGCTTTGCTCAAGTACTTCTCAAGTAGAATACTCAAGCGCACGCAAACAGCGCGAACGGCTTTGGGGCCGCGGCGGCCGCGACGCTGTGAGAAGCAGACGACGCGCGCCTCCGTCGCCATAGCAACAAAGCGCATGCGCAGAGAGCAGTGAGGTTGAGATTCACCGCCGTTGTACCGCCGTTTTCAAGAACGAGTGCCTAAAGCATAAAGGAAAGAATTGCTAAAAGTCATGGAGGAAGGAAAACTTCTTCTATAGTCGGATACAACTTAAGTCTGCAGTGAAGCTCCGCCCACAATCAGCCTCCGCGCGCAGAATTCCTCCACGACAAAAAAATAGTGCACTGCTTAAGAGTTTCTTGTTACGTAAACAAGAAGCTTAGCACAAGAAAAAAGTTATGAGCACTAGAATTTTGTTACGTGCAGTGTTTGATATAGTCAAACATTAAAAAACTGGTTGCGTTTACTTTTCGATTGGCCAGCGGAGTAATACAGCACGCCGTGGACCGCGGCCCAGTGTTAGCAACTGCTGTTTTTTTAAGTTGTATCCTACTATAGTTCTTTCCTTCCTCCATGCAAAAGTGTCTCCTCCACGGTGTAATATTCTTACACCATGGTCTCCTCTCTTGAGCTTTTCAGTGTTGCCTGACGGCCACATGGTTCAGGACATGGTTCAGGAGAACTTTTAAAAACTCAATCACAAATTACTCGCTGCACCAAATAAGCTCATATTTTGTCCAGTTGTTCCGAGATGTATAGCGATACAATCTACAAAAAAACAGGTTTATTTTGAGAAATGATGTCGTGACCGCTTTAAAGATCCCTAGGAGCTCTCCACTACGGCACCTCTTTCTCTCTTTTTTCTTTCACTCCCACCTTCCTCTCTTTTCTTATGACAAGTTTCGGGTGTCCATTAATGCTAAAAAAAAAAAAAAAACTAATATCCGTTTTGTGTTTTGCGTTTCTTAAGACGTTGCCATTAGTGGCGCTTGCTAACATCCCACGTCTATATATTTTTTTAACGCTCATCGTCATCATAGTTTTCTTAATACGTCTATGTGGTTGGATGCTTGCCATTGTAGCCATTATTGTTTGTTAGTACGTCGCATCTGCGCTTTTCTGGCGATGCATTTACGCGAAATAACACGGAGTCTACCGTGAGATAACTTGCTAAGAGATTAGTAATTGCGAATCGCTGTTCGTGGCGCCTCCGGCGTTGCGCTCATTGGGTGAGTGGCCCTGGCTGTGCATGACCGCATGTCCCGAGTGTGGGATGTGTCGAGTCGGCTGATTGCTTGGTCGCCACGTGTGAACACAACAGCTCATAATTTTTACTTTCTCAGGCCGCCAAGATGGGAGTTCGCAGCTACAACGAAGAACTCGGCTACCTCGAAAAGATGACGTCTGTTTCGTGGCGTATCAAGAAGGGATTCGTGCCAAATATGAAGGTAAACGTTGCTTCAAGGCCGACATCCAAATGATGGCAACTGTAGGAAGTGCGTTGCATTGTTAAGTTGCGGTTATTTATGTTCGCCGCAGGAGCTGGTATGCCTGCAGTTTTCTGTTTGTTGCTGTTTCATACATTGCGCAGGTGGAGTGGTAAATGGCTTGACTATCGTAATGTAATGATTCAAAATGTCACTGCAAGTGTGCTGCGGTTTGTTTAATGAGGTAGCTTATGTCGCTTGATATGATCTTTCAAGTGATGTTCATAGTTTTGCTGGGATCTGGACAGGCATGTAAATTTTGAGGTTCAGATCTCGCTGAATAGACACCTTTTAGCGTACCGTGTACCAAGGGCGTCCGCAGAATTTTTTGCAGGGGGGGGCCCCATTGGTTGTTGCGCCGGAGGGGGGGGGGGTATGTTGTAGCAAAAAGGCATTATTTGCGGAGTAAATTTATTTATTTATATATAAATAAAAATAAGTGAAATACACACATGAAAGAAAAATTACAAACAGCAAATTAAAGCGTGGCTAGGAGAGATACATTGGAGTTTATCAAAGAAGAAACAATCAAAATTAATAAAAATAGAAAAAGATACTGTCACTTCGTGGAGAAGAGTGCTCAGTCTTGCTGCATACGGGCTCTCGACTCACCCGGATTGATGACCAGCACACAGCACAATATGTCCACAAACACGCAACTACAGTCACTCAGTCAGTCTTCCATGAACAGCAACTGTAGGCGCCTCGGATTTTTCTGGGCGAATTGCGTGATTACACGGGTGATAAATTCATTTCTGTGTTTCATTACACGTTCTCGGTGCACACTCATCATACACATTGATTGGAAAAACAGTTGGACGCGTACGTTGAAAACAAAAGATGACTATATATACAACGAAAACTTGTTTACAAGATAAATGCACGCTCGCAGCTTCATACACCTCGCTCCATCTTGCTCGTGCATCCGCACAGTGGAGCAACCGCATACACACTGCTTGCCGCTCGTTGTTTTCTCGTCCGCTGTCTTGGTTGTTCTCAGTTTCGTTGACAACCGGCCACTAAAAACACCGAACCACAAACACAGAGGCGCGCGCACGTGCAAGGGCTTACTTGCCGCAATATCCCCGAATGCGCACTTTGGGGATGAAAGGAACGCCGCGCGACTTCCGAGGGGGACACTCGTCACTCCGGTCGGAAATTTTGTTTTTGTGTTTTTATGGGGTTCAGAGCCCCAAAACGACTCAGGCTATGAGGGACGGAGTAGTACAGAGTTCCGGATAATGTCGACCACCTGGGTCTGTTTACCATGCACTGACATCGCACAGTACATGGGTGCTGTTGTGATTTGAGGCCCAGCCAGAGGGGACAGGTTAGCCAGGCAGGCGCCATCGGGCTGCGTTGACCAAAGGCGCTGGTTTTCGGAGAAGACGTAAGGAACGCTGGTGTGGGGCGCCTCTGGAGACTGCGTCGCCGTGAACAAAAGCAGCTAATCCCCTTTGCCGAAGATTCTGAAAGCGGTGCTTCTACCGAACTGCGCTCTCCCGAGGATCGGAGGAGACAGCGAGCGGCGGCGGCGTCGTCTGATCGCCCGCTTGCCCCTGAGCACCCCGACAAAGCGGGGGTGGACACGGCTGATTTGTCCTTCCCTCCTGAAGAATTCACCGGTGGCCGGCGTACGAACGTATCCTGATTATAGCGAGCGACGAAGGCGAAAACAAGATGCCCTGTGCACTGTCTGCCTCCGTGTCGCTATCTCTCTAAAGATCAAAGAAAGACACCCATCTCAAGACGGCTCGAAACACATGCTTGCCGGTGCCGCTGTATGTCTGCAACTGGTCGCCCTTTTGTAGAGCTAACGATGGCGTGGTTTGAAAACGGCGAAACGACGCACCCCCGGACGCGGCATTTCGCAGATGTGACCCAAAGCGTGGAAGCAGGGCTGCTTTTACCCTTTTGGCTGAGCGCACCACCGCCCCTGGCATGCGGCCATCACTCACGATTCGAGTGAGTGATTTTCCAGGGGGGTGCAGCCGCCCCCCCTTGCCCCCCCCCTCCGGACGCCCATGCCGTGTACTGTGTTAACGTCACTGGCACCGAAGTACCAGGAGCCCGCGCGCAGCCAATGCGCATGCACAATTCATCTTGACTGCGCCAGATAGCGCCAGGTACCCGGCAGCTGCGCGCGCGCCTGCAGCATAGGGGCCAATCAGCGTGTGCTCACCGGCGGTGGGCGGAGTCCCGGTGTTAAAGGTGTCTAATAATGATGGCGGCCATCGCTTAAGGCCCGTTCACACTTGCGAGTCGCAGAGGTCGCGCGACTGTTTTGGTCGAAAAGCGACAGTCGCAAACGGTCGCCCTGGTCCAAAAGCGACAGTCGCGGGCCAGTCGCTCGCTGCTCGATTTTTCAGCCTTGCGACTGCGAGTCGCAAACCGCTGAACCAATCAGCGAGCGAGCCAAGCTTCCGGCAACGACATCGCTCGCGGGCGCGCCGGGCGACGACCTGCGCTGCTCCCAGAGGGCTGCCCTAGTCGTCGCTAAGCCTAGCCAGTTTAAGGCTCATTCACACTTGCGAGTCGCAAAGGGCGTGCGACTCGCAGTCGCTTGCGACCAAGCAGCAGCTCGACAACACCGTTGTTCACACTTGCAAGCGCGACCAGCGGGTCGCCTTCTCGTTAGATTCTCGTTTGAAGCGGAAACTCTCGGGAATGACGTTGTTCGCGCGCTTTCGAGAGTTTCGCCTGTTTTGGCCGCGCCTCCTGTACTCGCGCTCGATAGTCTAAACTGCTATTCGCAATGTAATACAACTACCCGAGCGAAGATTAGGTTGTCGTGACGGTTTTGATGTGCACCGAGGTCGTACAAGCGTCACGATGACAGAGGCGCGCTTCTCTGTAGGGCCGGCCTACCAGCCTGCAGTACGCCGGCCGCCGCGGCGTCACAAAAATGCGCAAATATTGCTTGTTCGCGTTCATACCAAGGCCTTGGGTACAGGAATGTAAAAAATGAATCATTTTTGAAGATCGCTGGCCAGTACCGAGTTGCTGGTAGAAGGGATAACAGCGACAAAAGCAAATTTCTTCCCAGAGCCGCTTTGCTGCTGCTGCTCCATGCGGCTCGACTGTTGTCTGCTAGCTCCGCTGCTGAAGGCGTCGCGGAAGTCGAGCATGTCTTGATATTATTATGATACAAGGTCCACAATAAAGTGGTGACGAAAGCAGCATCTTAATTACTAGCGCTGGCCAGGATCCGAAGCGCCCTCAGTTGCGACATCGATATGAAACCGGCTAGGCTTAGCGACGACTACGGCAGCCCGCTGGGAGCAGCGCAGGTCGTCGCCCGGCGCGCCCACGAGCGGTGTCGTTGCCGGAAGCTTGGCTCGCTCGCTGATTGGTTCAGAGGTTTGCGACTCGCAGTCGCGAGGCTGAAAAATCGAGCACCGAGCGACTGGCCCGCGACTGTCGCTTTTCGACCAGGGCGACCGTTTGCGACTGTCGCTTTTCGACCAAAACAGTCGCGCGACCTCTGCGACTCGCAAGTGTGAACGGGCCTTTAGTATCGATGCCGCAGCTGAGGGCGCTTCGGATCCTGGCCAGCGCTAGTAATTAAGATGCAGCTTTCGTCACCGCTTTATTGCGGACCTCGTATCATAATAATATCAAGACATGCTCGACTTCCGCGACGCCTTCAGCAGCGGGGCTAGCAGACAACAGTCGAGCCGCATGAAGCAGCAAAGGGGCTATGGGAAGAAATTTGCTTGTGTCGCAGTTATCCCTTCTACCAGCAACCCGGTAGTGGCCAGCGATCTTCAAAAATGATTCATTTTTTACATTCCTGTACCCAAGGGCTTGGTATGAACGCGAACAAGCAATATTGGCGCATTTTTCTGACGCCGGCGGCCGGCATACTTCAGGCTGGTAGGACGGCCCTGCAGAGAAGCGCGCCTCTGTCATCATGACGCTTGTACGACCGCGGTGCACATCAAAACCGTCACGACAACCTAATCTTCGCTTGGGTAGTTGTAGTACATTGCGAATAGCAGTTTAGACGACCGAGCGCGAGTACAGGAGGTGCGGTCAAAACAGACGAAACTCTCGAAGGCGCGCGAAGAACGTCATTCCCGAGAGTTCTCGCTTCAAACGAGAATCTAACGAGAAAGCGACCCGCTGGTCGCGCTTGCAAGTGTGAACAACGGTGTTGTCGAGCTGCTGCTTCGTCGCAAGCGACTGCTGGTCGCGTGCCCTTTGCGACTCGCAAGTGTGAATGAGCCTTTAGTCATTGCGTGCTAGTCGTGCATGTTGCTCTCTTTTTTTTTTTGCCCCCCCTTTTAGGTGGAAGGAATTTTCTACGTGAACCAGCTCTTGGAGAAGTTAATGTTTGATGAGCTGCGGAACGCCTGTCGTCCTGGTAATGTCGGCGGCTTTTTGCCCGGCGTCAAGCAGATTGGGAATGTGGCCGCCTTACCTGGGATCGTTGGGGTGAGTAATCATTGTTTACTGTTGCAGCAGCCGTAACACCTTGTGAATTCAAACTCCAGGTACTTGGGCACAATGCTTTGTTCCAGTAATCAACAGCTAGATGCGAAAGGCTTCAGGTGAAGCAAAAAACCAGGTGGAACAATAAAAGAGCCAGTGGGCACAACAACAATTCACTTTGTTTCATTGCAACAAACCAACGATAACATGTCAACCTAGCTCTTAGAAATAAACTTCTTCCGTTTTTGTTTGCCAGCTGTCTCATTTAACTTGACTTACCCTTTAATGACGTTAGGAATTTCAGCTGCAAGCACAGCTCCAAGTTACTTAATTTCTGAGCAATAACTGATAAATAAATTGTTTAGGATGACAAAAACACTCAAATAGACTAAGTGGCTTTTGACGCAGGTTAATGACATCCTAGTTGAAATCAAAAGAAAGAAGTGGGCTTGGGCAGAGCATGTAATGTGAAGGCAAAATAACCGCTGGTCCTTATGGGTAACGGAGTGGATTCCAAGAGAAGGCAAACGTAGCAGGGGACGGCAGAAAGTTTGATGAGTGTATGAGATTAAGAAATTTGTGGGGATACGGTGGCCGCAAGTGGTGAAGAACAGGGTTAATTAGGGAGGCATGGGAGTGGCCTTTGCCCTGCAGTGGGCATAGTTAGGCTGATGATGATGATGATGGCTTTTGACTATACAGAATTGGTACAATAAATCACCGAAAAAAGTCAGTATTATTTCATTCGCTGAAAATACTAATGACTGAAAGAAACAAAGCTTTTGTCCTAAAATAAAAGCCAAAAAAAGTCCTCCGAATTTACAAAATATAGAAACAGAAAGATCCAACCCCTAGACATAATGTGGCTGTGAGCTATGGAAAAACTGAAGTACCGTAGGATCATGTATTAGAGTTATTTTGGAGACCGCAGTAAGGGTCTTATGCCTGCACGATAAAACAGCAAAAGTTTGTTGAGCCACTGCAAGGAATGTTCACGTCGGCACCTTGTTACAATCTCTGCGCATCCATGCTTAAAGTGACTCTTGAGTACAAATAGAAGTTGGCTTGTATCAATTAGGTACTGAGTTGTAATCGTGAACAGACCAATTACACTGAAAACGGCACTTGTAGGCTAGGGAAGATCAAAAAGTGAAACACAGGTGTCGCCACCGGCAGCCAATTTCCCTATTGAAATGCGTGAGTTGACACCGATTCTTGGGCACGGGTCCCAGAGTCTGTTACACTGCCATTCGCTTCAATATAGTGCCAACTCGTCTTTTCTGGTAAGGACGTGATGAGTTTGGATCGACTAGTGGGAAAGTTTTGAAATCGTATTTTCCTGTCGATAAATTAGCCTTCTGCTGCCAAGCATCAACATAGCCAGAAAGGGCCGGAGAACCAGTTTTTACTGACAATTGGATGGAGTTGTCCTCAGTGTCTCTTCAAGGGCGAATGTTTGAAAGCCTTTGACATGACTCGCATCTTGTTTGGCCATAATTGAGCTCCAAACCCTTCACCCGCTCCTTTCTGTACTCCGTTTCATACATCAGGTGCAATGTTGTCAAAGCTAGCTATCTTGTTTGCACTGCCTACATCTGTGATCAAAAAGTAGTGCGTACCTAGTGGTGTGCGAAAAAAGAGTGGCTAGGGTTCAGCTAAGTAATACCTTATGAGACAAGTGAAAGACTGGCCTCCACTCAGGTGGTGAGGTGCGTGGGAACACGTTTAACGCGAGAGCTAGCAGTCAAAGCGGCAACATGGTGGGCGGGAAGTGTGAATGAGGGAGAATTTTGGCGATGGCGGGGTTTCGCTCACTCTCGCCAGCGAATGCCCTATTGTGAACGAGCCTTTGGACCACCCGACCACAAAATAATCGCTGAGTAACACTCCTCCCTTTATTTTTTTCATGAGGACTACTTCTGTACCTTTCACATCGTTGCACCTGATGTGTGTAGCTTAGAGCCATCTTTAGTGGAGTGGCACAATGCTTGGATTATGCCACATTCAAGGGAGGCTGCTGGATGATTTCACCTTACATTGGGCGAGGACGTAATGCATAGCCAATATGTGCTGACAACCCATTAGTGTATGACAGCAGCCTTCCGAAATTGAATGACTGTGTCTTGAGTTTTCGCAAGTGCTTGACCTAGTGTGAATTCATTCCCTGCTTTCTTCTGCCCCAGCACTCAATAGGGCTGCCCGACATTCACTCTGGCTATGGCTTCGCAATTGGCAACATGGCAGCATTCGACATGGATGACCCCAAGGCCATTGTCTCGCCAGGTAATCACTGTTGGTTCTCGTGGAAAGTGTTTTCATACCTAGAACAACTTACAGCATACGTACAATCAGTAGCAAAAGTTTACAAGATATGTGTTCTCAAAAAAAAAAAAAAAAAATTATGGTCGATTTGAATGGTTAGGCCAAATGTGAATTCCCATGCACTTGTTCCCGGAACCGTTTAGGGTGCATGCACTTCTAAAACACTGGAAAGCTTACTTTCTTGTTACTTTCATGTCAAAGCACAGCAAAGTACGTGTGTATACTGCACTGCAAAGAAGCATCAGCGGTCCTTCGTTACAGTTTTCTTTGCATCCTTGATGTAGCTTTAGTACATGGAGGGACTTAATTTATGAATACCCTTGTTTATTACCCAGTGCTTTCTGACAAGTGTGAAATCTTGCGAGTCAAACAGCAGTAAAACGGGAGAAAGGAAGATAGCAGTGTCTGGAATTCTGGACCTTAAGCTGTTGTGCACTCTTTGTATCACCTAGAATTTCCGAAGCCCTCCACTACGGCGTCTCTCATAGTCGCTTTGGGACGTTAAACCCTTAAACCAAACCAAACCAGAAGTGTGGTGGCACTCTTCAGCGCTACTGTCCAGTGTACACTGCATGCTGTTGCAGTGTGAGTTGTACTGGTTACGACAGTTCCTTTGCTCGATTCTTGTGGGTCAGGCTGCTGGATGATTAAAACTCTTTGGGCAAGGACGTAATGCAGAGCCAATACGTGCTGACAACCCATCTTATGACAGCAGCCTTCCCTGATTACTAGTTGTTCTTCACTGAGACTTGCCTTCTGAAACACTGTTTTTCACATGGCGTTATTTAACACGTTCGCTGCATCATGGGTCACATCATTTTTTTGTGCTGTGCAGCCATGAACACTGGTTGCCACGATGAAGCCGTGGTACATATTTTATAGTCAGGTCCTCCTCAAACCTCAGAATAAAATGTGACCTGGTTTCATTATGGGACTCGTTATTTGAGGCCGCCTTGTCACAACAAGTTAAAGCAGTAAGTGGTCTGTCTCTTCTAGCATAAATGCTTAAAGGTTTCTCGTCTTGGAAATGTACCGTGTTTTGCTGGAATAAAAAGGGGCTCAGCTACAATAACAGTGGAGCCTGCAGAATGCCGAAATTATGAGTTGTGCAAAAACTCCTGATGTCTACTCACTAAAAGCAATGGCATTGAGTTTAAAAGTTGAAGTTAGCCTTAAATAAATGTAATTACGTTTAAACATTTGTATTAAACTTGGCAGCTCGTGCTTGCGTGCATTGACCAGACACAGCAGTGTTAGTGTTATCTAACCTCTTGATGGCAGTACAGTTTGCCAGAAAGCAGTGGCGCAGCTCTTTCGAGTTGACCCATGATTAGTAATCTAGAATTATTGCCACTTGAGACTGCTCTTCTGATACAGATATTACTTTACTTAAAGGTGCACTGAAGAGGAATCTGAACTTGTCTTTTTGCCACGGGAACTCGATCTACACGTTCCCAGCATTCTTACAAACTGCGACTTATTGCCCTGTATGGCCGATTTCCCAAATTAAATCGAATTAACGGCCGGCTCCCGCCTTTTTTTTTTGAATTCTGCCTCGTAAGGTGGGCGGAGTCGACCAACGCGTGGAGTGCCTTTCACCCAGTCCCGTGGCGGCTTGCCGCTCTGCCATCGGCGGAGTAATACGTAGTAGTCCGTAGTAGCAAATAGTCCGCGCGTATTTTTATTTCTGTGGGCTTATTTTGCGGCTATATTATCTGCGAATGAAACTATTCATGAAACCTAAAAAACAAAATAAAGCGAAAGCAAAGCCTCCACGGAGCTGGCTGAAAGGAACTTCACGCGTTGGTCGACTCCGCCCATCGTACGAGGCAGAATTTAAAAAAAGGGCGGGAGCCGGACGTTAATTCGATTTAATTAGGGAAATCGGCCATACAGGGCAATAAGTTGCAGTTTCTAAGAATGCTAGGAACGTGTAGATCGAGTTCCCGCGGCAAAAAGACAAGTTCAGAATCCTCTTCAGTGCACCTTTAACCATGGCTCTAAGAAATTTTTCGAAGTGCATCGTTCGCTGCGGCCGTGCAAAATGTTCGTGCATTCTGCTTTTAGTTTCTAGATACACCTGAGCATAGTTTTTCGTGGTGCGTAGGTGGTGTGGGCTTCGACATCAACTGTGGCGTTCGTCTCTTGCGAACCAACCTGATGGAGAAGGACGTGTTGCCTATCAAGGAACAGCTGGCCCAGAGCATGTTTGACCACATTCCTGTGGGCGTTGGCTCCAAGGGCATCATTCCCATGAATGCCAGGTGTGTTTTCTTCTTGATCTGGTTGCAAAAACTGCACATATTTTGGCATGGGTGCCCTAAAGTAGACATTCTCTTTGACTTTTTGCATACCAGAGATTTAAATTTGTCTTGTTTCATGTGGCTGTGCTTTTTTGCATTGCGAGCTTTATGAGTTAGGCGTGCTTTCAAACTGGGGATAAGGTTGGCAGGTTCCCAACACAATGTATTTTGCAGAAAACATGAAAACAGGGTGTAAGGATGAATGGTTCGTTGTACAGGACCTGTGTTAGTAATTAAGCAGACAAGGAAAGGGGAATGAGGGGCTCGTTATAAATATGAGAGAAGCCAACAGCCACAGAAACCAAGGGGCACAGGGGATTTTTAATTTTTATTTATTTATTTTGTGGTGTTGATCAATTTTATATTACTGAATATGTTATCGCTTAAAGCTAATTGATTAGAAAAGCAGAAGAAAGTAATGGTGATTCATGTCAGAAGGGTGTAGAAAGGTTCTAGTACTAATTCCTGTCTGTATCTGTTCTAGTCTCCCATTTTTCCTTTGTTTTTCTCTTTTGTCCGATATTCAGGATTTTCAACATGGTGTGCTGTTAACACTTGTCTGGAGAATCGCCTGCCTTGCACATTTAGATCGGGTGCTGTAGAGAGATTTTTGGAAACCGTTTAGTATACAAACCATTAGGTTGTGGCTTTTATTTGGCTGCTGGATGATTTGAAAAACCTTGGGCTTGGACGTAATTCATAATGTCCTTTGCTGACAACTCACTATATGACAGCAGCACTTTCTTAGCTTAGTGTTATGTGCTAGCAGTTTAAAAGGTGTGCTTATTTCAAATGGTTGGCAAATTCTCTTACAGAGACCTTGAAGAAGCATTGGAAATGGGTATGGACTGGTCCTTACGGGAAGGTAAGTGCTGCTCTGTTTTGCAGTGTGGAGTCCTGTGGTAATAAGGAGATCAGTGAGGATTTAAGAAGCCTTGCTATGCTCTGATCATACAAGGAGGAAATGTGGTAAAGTGTTGTGTTGGTGCAATTAGCCAGCCTGACTTGCAGTAGACTGCTGTGAAGACAAATTCTCTGACGAGGAAAATAATGCGACAACTTTTCATTAGCTTCCCATACACTCGCAGTGTACAAAAAGTCCACTCTGTTTCGCATGTGTTTTGGCTGAAACGAAGTTTCACGGCGACCACGAACTGCAGAACAGACTCCATGGAATGCTGCTTACAGAGAATCAGCGCAGCGCCATTGAAGGAAGCAAGAAGAATAAATAGCATAAAAGAATGCTTGCTAAAGAACAGTTGAGGCTGAATTCGGCTACAGCTTTGTTAGGTGTAGGAAACTTCATATACTGTATAAACGTGTGTAAGGGCTGCACATTTTTTTTCCAAGATTCGAGGGTCAATTTTCGGGGTGCGGCTCATGTGCCTTTATGCACATGAGCCAGCCTTTATGCACAAGGTTGCCTTTTTTTTTAACCTGGCATCGTCCTGAACTCTGCGCATTTTCACAACCAGTGTTTCCATGTTGGCTAACGTCCCGGTCTGTACCTAGTTGACAGGACACTTCAGGTGCTCGTAAGGCGTATTGATATCCAGGACTGCGATAGGCTAGGTAGGCTGTATCGATAATATCGGTGAGCAAGAAGTACCAAGCTGCCATTTTATAATGCCCATGACAATAGTTACATAGTTACATAGGCATAGTTACATTTTCATACGGCATGCAGCTTGCTGTGATTGGATAGATTACGAGCAGCCATGTTGGTGGTCTGCTCCCAGGCTATGCGTGGGCTGAGGACAAGGAGCACTGTGAAGAGTACGGGCGAATGCTGAACGCTGACCCTGCCAAGGTTTCCATGAAGGCCAAGAAGAGGGGCCTGCCTCAGGTGGGCGGAAGCGTTGCTTGCGTTGTGAGATGCCATAGCTCTCTTTGAATGCTGGATGATTTGAAACATGGTTGGGCTTGGACGTAATGCAGAGGAACCTCTGTTGACAACCCTCCGTATGACTGCAGCATCAGTTCTTGTTTATTGCATTCAAGTGTCGGGTCACGCAGGCTTGCCTGGTAGTAGTTGGTACTTGTTTTTTTGTTTCTTGGTTCTTGTGAAATGAGTGCGAGGGACTTCTCTTCCAGTCCCTCACTGCTGTGACTTCTTCGTTGAAGGCTGGTTTTTAACACGGGCCACACTTGTGGGTTCTCTGTCGCTTCTGTGCATCAGCTGGGCACCCTGGGCGCTGGCAACCACTACGCCGAAATCCAAGTGGTGGACGAGATCTATGACAAGAACAATGCGGCTAAGATGGGCATCGAGCGCTGTGGTCAAGTTTGCGTCATGATTCACAGTGGCAGCAGGGGCTTCGGACACCAAGTTGCCACAGGTGGGGTCATACGATCTTTGCTTGCAGTTTGCCTGGCTGCATTTATGAGCTCCCTCTAGTGCTGTTCTGCCTCGTAACAGGAAGGAAAACAAACTGTGTGACAAAGATTTGTGACTGTGCTACAGTCGAGCATGGGATATTTTGAAATATTGGTTATATTAAACACACAGATTATCACACAAAGTTTTTGTTCCCCTAGATTCAGTACCTAAGGGAGAGGAAATGGGAAGTATCCCGAGCATTCAGTAGAACTTTTGGCTTCTGCTATAGTACTTGGCAATGGGAGGAAAGATACAGGGCAGATTTCTAACTGTGTCACTTTGCCAATAGTTCTGCCTTGGCAAGCTGTTCACTGCGCAGTTTCTCGCTGCATCGCTGGAGCAGCTAGCATCATCTATGGAAGCTTCTTAGAACCGGATGTGCCCAAACAACTCATAATCAAAGAAACTGATTTTTCCGTAAATCCTCTTATGTTGAAAAATCATTTATGTTAGAGCAGTGACTTAAATAATTTTGTGCGTAGGAAGAGGAGGCATGTTTTGGCTCTGTAGCATTGGCTCCGTTGCCAAGCAAAGTTGTCGCTGAGTGTAGAATGTGATCCACTGCTGCCTGAAGGAAGGCACACCAGTGAGTAGCTTTTGTTGAAGTGATCCATGATTTGTGCGCAGACGCGTTGGTGGCCATGGAGAAGGCGATGAAGCGGGACAAGATTGACGTCAACGACCGGCAGCTGGCTTGTGCCCTGATCCGCTCGGCTGAGGGACAGGACTACCTCAAGTCGATGGCAGCCGCGGCAAACTTTGCCTGGGTCAACCGCAGCAGCATGACATTCCTCAGCCGACAGGTGCGGTGGCAGTGGCTTTTTAACTATTCATGAAGCTATGCACACGGCATTTCTTTTTTGTTTTCCCAGAAGGTGCTACATCTAGCAGTGATTTCTTTGTCTGAGCCTAAACTTGCGGGGTTCCTCAGCACCGTCTGAAAGTTGTTGGGGTACCCCGAGACTGCAGATATTAAAATCAATGCAGCTCTTGTTATGCTTGGCGACAGCTTTTCCTGGCAGTTTAGTTTGGTTTGGTTTGTGGGGTTTAACGTCCCAAAGCGACTAAGGCTATGAGAGACGCCGTAGTGGAGGGCTCCGGAAATTTCGACCACCCGGGGTTCTTTAACGTGCACTGACATCGCACAGTACACGGGCCTCTAGAATTTCTCCTCCAAAGAAATTCAACCGCCGCGGCCGGTTTCGAACCCGTGTCTTTTGGGTCAGCAGCCGAGCACCATAACCACTGAGCCACCGCGGCGGCGCTCGGCAGTGAAAAAAAAAAAAAAAGGCTACAGGGGCGGAGTGCGTCTAACTTTTTTTATTCCGCCAAATAATTCACCCGCACGGCAGTGTGCTGGCCACCTGGCATGTTGTTATCTCCGCAGTACCTTCATTCCGTCGGTGATGCAGGTTTCGCCATGTTTGGAAGCTTCCTCTAACTAGATGTGCCTAGAACATTAGTTGTAATCAAGAAAACTCATCCCCCCACCCCTGGCTGTACCATTCAAAGTTTGCAGTTGTGTTAGAAATATGCCTCAACTTTATTGCTATGAAAAAAAAAAAATGACCAATTTTGAGTGCTTAAAAACAAAAGTTTTCTTCAAGAAGTTCTAAATGCACTGCACATTGTAATACATCAAAATTTAGCTTATTGGTTATACTTCCAAATGAAAAAAATGCCAGAGTTGTAGGTGCACAAGTTTTTGAAAATTTATTGGTTAAATGTGCTGGTAACTTAAAGAATGCAAGCAAAACGAAAAATAAGCTGCTGCACAAAGCCAGAGGTTGATTACAAAAGAGTTAAAGTATACAAAACATTGCACATTGAGGTTAGTTACCATTCCTGTGATTTTTCAGCTGGGTACATAATACAGTGCACTTTCCGTGGCCTTTCAAGTTCGGGAATATGACTGCTGTGCCACTAGAGAATGCAGTCGCGTGAGGACATGAAGTGGAGGTAGATATGGGATGTGCTGCACGTTAAACTTTTTCCGAGTTATTTTGTTTCTTTTTATATATATATATATAGCAGAGCTTGCGTTCCACCTTTTTTTCATTTTTTTGTTTTTCTGGTGGGTAGTGATATATGGATGAAAATAGGATCTGGCCTTCCTTGACATCATCATCATAAAAAATCTGCCGGCACATTTGACAAAATATCTTGGCAGTATGCTGCGAAGACCCTAAAGCACCAAATAAAATCACTCTCATCTATCTGGAAAAGGGGTCAGTGTAGCGTTTCGCCTTTCAAGAGTGCGCTGCGAAACAGATGCCATGATCACCAAACAGCGGATTACGTCCAGTCAAAGTTTCATTTGTTACGTCGCCTCCTTGCTTTAGAAAATTAAAAAAACAAATGAAACCAAAGAGATGATGTTATAGAAGCGAACTAGATGGCGCAGCTTGTCTTGAATTTTTTGCGGCAGGTTCAAAAAGTCTGTCATATATGACCGGTGGCCTATGGCACGGTAGCAAAAGAGTTGAATCGCAAATATTGACACTATGTGATGTTCGAAGAGAGATTTAATAATAGGTACATATGTGGACTACCATATATACTGTTTAGGGGCTGCACCCCAGCTTGTGGCAGCCAATAGTTCAGAAAAAAAAAGTCAGTCAAAACAATTGGTTTATGCATGTATAATATTGCCCACGTGGTACGGTTTATGGTTTATTGGGTTTAACGTCCCGAAGTGACTCAGTAGTGAAGGGCTCTGGAAATTTCGACGTCCTGGGATTCTTTAACGTGCACTGACATCGCACAGTATGGACAGGCGACTACAATATCGCCCTCATCGAAAATCGACCGCCGTGACCAGGATCAAACCTGCATCTTTCGTGTCAGCAGTTGAGCGACATAATCACTGAGCCGCCGCAGCGGCCTCCCACGCAGTTCATGTATTAGCTCCCAGCGTAACATACCCACATGGCACTCTGTGCTGGGAGCTAATACACGAATCGCTTGAGTGACCACACACGAGTCATGCCACTTGCCAGTAAAGTGACCTAGCATCTTGTTTTGCTTATAGTGGTTGATTTGTGCCGATCGTCAAGCATGTGTCCTTTCACCCGAACTTTCAATGCTCTATGTATTTGAAGGATTCATCGGGACTGCGCTAATTCTTCACAGAAATGCATGTCACAGCATAAAAAAAGAACACACATTTGGGGCCTTGTAGTAGTCGGAAAAATTTTCTGGAAATATGCTGGTCCCATGTAAGGGCCACACCCTGTCAAAACCGTGGGGAAAAAAAAAAGTGCGGGTCTTACACAAGTATATATGGTATATTACGCTGTATAGGAAAAGAGGGTGTGTTTCGGCTGTGTAGTTTCCACTCCATTGCCAGAAGAAGTTGTCGCGGAATGTAGTGTTTTATTGGGCGCGCAAGCACTTGAGCGGGTGGTTGTCGTGCCAGCTGCTTCATCGCTCCCTTGGCCTGCGGCATGTGGTGCAGGCGTTTGCCAAGGCGTACAACACCACCCCGGACGACCTGGACATGCATGTCATCTACGACGTGTCGCACAACATTGCCAAGGTGGAGCAGCACGAGGTGGAGGGCAAGATGCGCACCCTGCTGGTGCACCGCAAGGGCTCTACGCGGGCCTTCCCGCCCCACCACCCACTCATCCCCGTTGACTACCAGGTACGCTGTGTGGTGGGGGGGAGGGGGATCTTTGTGCTGGTTCCAAGAGTAGGGACCACTTTGTTGGTGGCCTCTGGGGAAGGACCAGAACTCCCATAAGGGGTCTCGGCTGCTGGATGATTTGAAACACTCTTGGGCTTGGACGTAATGCAGAGAAATCTGTGTTGACAACCCACTCGTATGACAGCAGCGTAACCTCGCCACCAACTCTGTCTCTGCTGTGTGTTTCTAATAAAGGAGCAATTACTCATTGGCATCCACCCAAGCGCAGCCATACGGCTACAAAGGAAAGCTTTACAGCTTTCTCAGAAACTTCGTAGTTAAAGAAAAATTCCCCCTGGTCCGGTGTTTGAACCCGGGACCACCGCTTCACCGGAGCAGTCGCTCTACCAACTGAGCTAACCGAGATGGCAAGCTTATGGTAGGGCGAGAGCGAATTCATCAATAACTCAAAGTGGGAACAGTGTTGGTCAAATGTTTAGGGGAAGCCCCCAAGGTGGAGTAAATTTGTAATAACATTTGTCCAACACTGTTCCAGGGGTTCTGTTGTACCAACACGGGTTCGAGCCCCGGACCAGGACGAATTTTTCTTTAACTACGAAGTTTCTGAGAAAGCTGTATAGCTTTCCTTTGTAGCCGTATGGCTGCGCTTGGGTGGATGCCAATGAGTTATTACTCCCTTATTTCAAATTTACTCCACCTTGGGGGCTTCCCCTAAACATTTGACCAATGCTGTGTGTTTCGATTTATTGTGTTTGTGGTAGAGTAGCGTGATAGACAGAGTGCAAGAAAAAAGGGTTTGTGCAGTATATGTGCATGTCCATAGTAGGATACAACTTAAGGTGGCGGTCCCACTCTGACGGTGAGCGGGAACCATTTTTGGTGATATTTGTACGTCGACTGTACCTCGCTCGTTCGCTTCATAAATATGGATCAGATATCTCCGAAAAGCTACTTTTCTCTGCTTTCAAAAGATGCATTTTGTTTAACGGTAGCTGCAAATTTGTTTCAACTGTAAAAGAAAACGCAAAGATGAAAACTGGCAGTTGAGCTCAACTTGTCTCAGGAAATGCAAAATTGTGAAAAACCTCTTGCACCTAGAGAAATATCTTTCGAGATACTTTGAGATCGGATGCTAATGAACATATTTAAGCATTGAGAAGTACGTATATAGATTAGTTTATTAGCCACGCATGTTTGAAAAGCATAGAAAACAGAACAATGTAATCTGCAATAACTTTTGGGATATGCATTGCACTGCGGCGCCTTTTTGTACAGTTTGAGATCGTCTAATCGCCCTTTTATTCTGAAAATTTCATCCGTCTGCCTTGTTTAGTTTAAAAGTTATTCCTGATCAAAGTTAGCTTTTTTTCGAAATAGTTAAAAACGGAATGCAATACTGTTCAGGTAACCAGCGCGTGGCAGTTTTGAGATTTTGCGTGAAGAAACTTAATACTTCGCTCTACGCGGCTAAGCATCGCCTTTACTCTACGGCTTTTGGGGAATGCGCAATGTCTAGTTGATTTTAGCTACCTTTTTTGTTCTCGTCATGAAGGACACAAGCTCTTGAAACGTTCCGCGGCTTCTTTTTTTCTGGAAAATATACTCTTAAAATGTCGGTCTCTCATTCTTTTAATCAACTTGTAACAATTGCCAAGAACAAAGTCCACAGAATACAAACAATAATAGCAATAATGCAGCGACATGCGATAAATGTAGATAAATGTAGTACCGTATTTACTCGCATAATAGGCGCACTTTTTTGCCAGAAAATCCGGCTCAAAGTTCGGGGTGCGCCTATTACGCGGGGTAAAATTTCCGGAAATTTTTCGACTCGCAAAATTGAACACACCGCGTAAACGCACTCGTGTACAGGCCGCACCCCGTTTCCGTGAAGAAAATGTTAAAAAAAAAAAAGATCCGTGTAAGGGCCGCACCGAAACTTTCCGCGACACACGCGGGAATAGCCTTCGGAATGCACGCGCCGAGGCCTCCGCAATCGGCTCCGGCTGCGCGCAACGGGCGCTTGATCGCGGAGGCCACACACGTGCACAGGAGCTTTCAGACCCCGCCCACGGAGGGCGCCCAAGGCCAAGCTCATCATCGTCATCATCATCGTTTTCCTCCGCCGCGAGCTTTCGCTATCTATATCGCCATCAGCATCTCCAGCTCGTTTTTTTTTGTTGTTGTTGTTGTTGCTGTCAAGTGCTGGGATTTGCGGTAGTGCGATAGTTATCGTGGTTTATGGCTTTGCCGCGGAGCGTTGCTGTTTTAGCTCGACGGGCAAGCACCTTAACAGCTACACGGCTGGGAGTTTGCTCTCGAACACGGCAAGCATGCGGCAGGTCGGAAAATACGACGTGGCCGAGAAGTGCGGCAGTTGCGACTGCGGCGTCCCGTGTGTTCGTCCTTTTTCCGTGGTTTTTAGCGCTCAACAATTCCTTCAAGTATGTTTAAATTTTCGTACGCGACTCCAAGCGCCGAGGTTTTCGTGGGCCTAAGTCGGGAACGTTTCCGGCTGGAGATGAAGCTTTCCAAACAGACGCTTAAAGTGAGCATCCCTGAAAACTGCGTGCGGCTGTTCTACGCGATGTCGTTGTACGTGCTGTGGGTCCGCAGCAGCTGCGACGGCAGCAGCACTAGTAGGGACTAGTAGTCAGTTCAGCAAAAACTTTGTTAAAATAAAGATTGGGAAGCGGGGGGTGGCGAGGCGTCGGCTTGCAATCGTGTAAATACAGTATTGATCACAGTGCAGAGTTCGGGGTGCGCCTATTATGCGCGGAAATAAAAAAATCTGATTTTTCGCGCCCTAACTAGGGGTGCGCCTATTATGCGAGTGCGCCTATTACGCGAGTAAATACGGTAAGTAGCGCCATGTACACACATGCACGTGTACTAAATAATCACAGTTCAAAAAAATAACGAGTGTGGCGCTGCTAAACATTTACAATCAGGAGGTGTTCACGAGAGGGAACGATACCTCTACGATGTTTGCACGTTTCCCTCGATTTTGCCCTATGTAGCCATAGAGTTTCTTACTATTACCTAGAGGGAAAGCTGGCAGCCCCGTCTATGGGAGTTTGCATGGCGACCCCTCGAGACCACTTCAGCCACCATGGGCGCTCAAAGCATCATGGGGCGGTGAGCTACTTGTTGCGAAACTGCAACTTTTGGCCAAAAAATAATAGAAAAATAAAGCTGTTTGATAACTACAAACGTCCTAACATTCAATATCTTGTCTAATGATTGCAACAAACGAGCAGAAAAGCATTTAAGTGCAAAGTTTGCCCAAAATAAGAGACGACTCGCTCTCCTATTGGCCAAGTGATGAACACTAAAAAAACTAATATTCCGTAATTAACAGGCGCGTTTTTAAAAGTAAATATGTTTTCAAAAAAGATGTTGTTGCTTAAATATTATAAGAGGTTTTTTAATAGCATTTCGGAAAAGTGAAACCTTTTATTGGCGTCATGTGTCGTCGCGTTTTCACTACTATGAGTTTTGCCCACTGCGTTCGCGCGAAAGTCGTCTGCGCACACACGAACAGCGTTTTCGGAATGGAACGTCTTAGTAGTGCCACTCTATGTTCCCAAAAAATTACGACTGTGCCGCAACAAGTAGCTCACCGCCCCATGATGCTTTGGGCGTCCATGGTGGCTGAAGTGCAGCGCCGCCAGCTTTCCCTCTAGGTAATAGTAAGAAACTCTATGCTATGTAGTGTGTGTCGAACTTCCAAGCAGATTTCCGCCATATTGCTTTGCTGGATTGTTTTGTAGCGTAAAGCTAGTAAAGCCACACTACGCGGGTCAGAGCCGAGTTTTGCGCGAGTGTGCGCCGCCTGTTATGCACATGCGCGAGAACCGCGTGACGTCACGAGAGGCGCAGGTCCGCAGGTGCGTCGCCTCCTCGCCACAGCCGGTGCGAGCTTCTCGCTGCCGGCGCCGCCGGCGTACGCTCCTCTCCACCGCGTGACCTCGTGTTTACGACAGTTGCGCCGCGCGCTACTGTGCATGCGCGAGGAAGGTGCGCGGAGAAATGACGGTCACGCTCAACATGTAAGCTCTGGTAAGCTAAGGAGAGTCGAGCCGCTGCCAAACGGCGCAGAAGACTGGAAAATGTAAATTCTTCCGATCCCGAGGTTGTCGCCTGGCAGTTCGCCGTCGAGCAGCCAAGGCGAAACGTGCGGCCGAAACACCGGAGCACTTTACGCTACGTATATCCAGGCATAGCAGAGCTAAGCCACTGCCAATTTTTTTCACCTGACGCTACGAAACGCATTCTGGGCGTCGTATTATTTTTCGAGGACAGGCATTGCTAAAGCGACAGGAAAGGGAAGAGACAGGCTTTCGCTTTGTGCTGCCGGTTGTTCGTTGTTCCGGCTAGCGCTGTGGAGGGGAAGTTGGAGAGCGCTCGATTCGCCTGCACTCAATGCACCAGTTCGGCAAAGTTCTGCGGCAGCGGCGGTGCGGCGGGTGTGTACCGCTAGTTCCGGCACTTTGAGCGCAGTTTGGCACTGTCTGCTTCCAAAACGGATGGTCGAGTGCAGGCCTGGTCGTCGCAAGCCTTTGCGATGCCAATGAATTGCAGCCAGCTGTTTACAGCCTACATCAGCGGCAGCCAACCTCTCGTATCTCATGAAGAAATGTGCAAACAGCACATCACAATAACATGTTGCCATGAACCAGCCTCGATCCGTTTCTTTGGAGAACTCGAGCAGCGTTCTAGCTTGTCGACGAGTGAAAGTTACTTGAGTCTCCGCCGTTTATCACAACCCGCAAACCATCATCTACTTCCATGGCGGCTGCAGCTGCACTATTTCAGCACTAACCATGGAGCAGGTGCAGTTTTCCTGAACTAGACTCGCACTTCTTTCAAACGAATGCCGTGGTTCAGAGGGCGCCATGTTCCACCGCTGAAATGAATCCATATGGTATATAAGTCGGGTACAACTCAAGAACGAAGCAGCACATGCCCATCAAAGGAGACCGCCCAGCCAAGTGCGTCGACCGAACAGTTTTCTGTTCGGTCGGTCTCCACAGGTGCGCCGCGACAGCAGTGGAGACTGAAGCTGCCACGACCGTCTGTTGCCGAATATGACCCCACCTGTAACATTCAGCGCTTTTGCGCAAAAGACGCTCTCGCGCGGATCTATGCGAAAGGTGAGCAGCCCAGCCCTCTCCCCCCCCCCTCCCCCTTTAGTGGCCAGAGCAGCTGAGACAATAAACGAGGGCACCACACCTACTAGTACCTTCGCCTTTCTCCCTGTCTTTTCCTCTGCTCCAGCTCAGGTGCTCCTAGAGACGATGGCGGATGCCGCGGCAGCAAAATCTTTTCCTTTCTTTTTGCGTTATTATTCTTTTAGCCTTATCCCGAATAAAGGACATCCACTCTCAGCTACACGGGGACAAAACGCCGTCTCCTTCCTTCTCTTTCGCAGGCTTGGCTGCATGCGCAGCCACAGAAATCGACGTGACTGGCTGGAGGGCTCCCTCTGAGTTGCATGTGCCGCTGCGTTCTTTAGTTGTAACCGACTATAGTGCTGTGAGGTCCCCTCTTCCGGAACTGGCACAAAGGGCCGCCCCCTCCCCTTGCTGCGCGCCCCTCCTGCAGGCGGGGTAGACTAGCGCCGCAGGAAAAGGAATTTTCGAAAAATGATTACAAGCACGTTATAAGCGGTGTTTACATGACGGGTTGAGTGGAGGATTTGAGCTGAAAACCGGTTACTGGGTTGATGTAAACGAGTCGGCTCCGGGAGTCGAGGGAGCGAGTCCAGTCAACTCCGCTGCAGGGGGTGGGTTGACTCACTCGACCCCAACAGCAGATTGCACGTAAACCGGTCTGAGTCGGGTTAGTGGAAGGAGAGGTGATAAATGCGAACCTGTTATTCGCTTGCGCCGTAGCGCCTCCGAGGCAGCCGTGCATGCCGCATTCTTCCCGGCTGCCACTGCCTTTTGCCGCTGCGCCGTTCGACGCTTGGTGCCGCTGCTGTTGAACCGGTCGCGACTCGCTAAAATCGAGTTCATGTAAACATGCAGTCAAGTTGGGCTGACCTTGCCCAACTCGATCTCCTGGCTCGACCCGCCGAAGTCGGGTTCATGTAAACGAGGCTACAGTTTCCTGACAATAGACGGTGTGAAAATAGCAGCTGTTCCTACAGTTTCCAGGTACGCGCGCGTGGACACGCACGCACATACGCGGGCGCACTTTTTCAATCTTTGATCCAACCAAATCGAGGCAAATCGACGCTAGGCAAGAAAGATATACATTTCAGCACGCGATGGAAAATTCTGGAGGGAATAAGCAACCTAATGATGCAAACTGGATACAAGAAAAACGTACGTCTAAAATGAATAAGAGCACGCAGTTGAGGGTCCAAACGAGAGAGGGGGGGGGGGGGTCGCCCTAAGTGCCTACAGAACTATCGCTTTGTAGCCGACCCCTTTTTTTGGCAGCATTCCTGCACCCCCCCCCCCCCCCCCCCCCCCCCCCCCGTTCTTCTTCGTACAATGTCTATAAAAAAGTCTCGAGTCCGCCTCGTGAATGGTATGCATCTGTATACTGCATTTTTGTGAGCCTTGGCAAAATTCCGTCGAAGTTGATCGGAATTGGTTGCAAGGTGCCGCCGCATGTACGACGAATATTTGCTTCTGAGGTAAACACATTCCGACACCGTGCGGTGCTAACCCTCTCAATAGCAATTTCACGTCTCTTACGCAATGTCGATTCATCTCAAGGGTAAACAGAAATTGACAATAGCCCACTTCTCTCTGCCTTTTTCTTTACCAACCATAGTTTATAAGGTTGGACAGGCATACGCTGAGCGTTGACTACATTGTATAGCTGTCTTTGTTATAGTTTTCTTATCATAGATGCAATATCATTTGATAAAAAAAATATATTTTTTTCAGCGCTATAGTTAGCAGGTTACACTCTAGACCAGGAGTGTTCCGACTACTACTAATATTACTATGCATCAACAGTGACGAAGTGATTGAACGCGCAAAAGACGAGGGCAGAAGGAAGGACACAAGAAAGGCACCGATTTCAACTATAAGGTTCATTGAAAAAAACAAACAAAAAACGCTAGAAATATATACATGGGACATAAACATAGACCTCCCTTATTTTTGGCGTCCGCTTCCTCTTTTCGCTTACTTACTAATTTGCTCTGTGCAATTGTGTCGACAATTATCACTAACTCTCCCAAGTTTCCACTGTGTCGACGTTGTGCCTTTTGCGATGCGGGCTGGGCAGCATTATTTTTTTCTTTTTCTTTGCTCCCACTAATATATGTCACGACATTGAAAACAGGAAAGTCTGTAGTCGGGTAAAACTCAAGAACGAAACGGCACATTCCCTCAAAGGAGGCCCTCCAGATAGTAACATCGACGGTACAGCTTTCTGCGGCTATTTAGCCAAGGCTAAACAAGAGAGAGAAGGAAACGGTCCTCTGTTCCCGTGCTGGCATCCTTATCCCGAACAAGGATCACTCCACCTCTGACGCCGTTTGGACAGAGACGGTACCCTCTTTGCCCCGGCTCTCCACCTTTTTCCCTTCACCCTTCCGGAACCATAGACCGAATAAAGGAAGCCCCACTCTCTTTGGCTTTGGCGAGGGACAGGCAGAGAATGAAGCATGCGGAACCACCCCAGCCAACACCTCCCCCCACGCACGACGGGGACTAGCAGCCGGGCTTGCCATGGTTCGTTTGTAATCCTCTGAAGGCAGGCGCAGCAACAAAAGAAAAGCCTTCACGCAGCACGGGTGCACGGGTCAAGAAAGGACCGGACACGTATCTCAACATCTCAACCAAAACCAGTCTCGGGTCGCTGGGGGCAAGACGGGTAGACACTTTCTCAGTGATAAATCAGTGTCGTAGCCTGGTGGCAGAATATGAACTACTCGCAAGATGGCGGCAGTGGAACCGCCACCTTAAAAAGCAGCTGTTTGTAACACTGGACTGCGGTGTCCTCTATTTCTCTTGATGAGGTGTAGAAGCTACAAGAATGCCAGTTGCTCTTTTCATGAGCTTCGATTGGGGCTAATGAATATGGCCAGATGGGTTTTTGACCGCGGTGCTCAAAAGCCCAACATACATAGGATGAAGTGAAGTGAGAGATCTAAAAACCTGATGAAATCATGAAGTGGTACTTAAGGTGTTAAAATGATTGGTTTGAAGTACTCCAAGAACACTGGAAAGCCATCAAGGAACTGCTGCTCGAATTCGAGGTTGTCACACTCTAAAAACGCGAAGTATTTGTCCGCAAACCTAAAAATGCCACAAAAGCCAGACCCTTCGAACCGCTCATTCAATATCCTGTCTCGCAAGGCCAGAAACATGTCACTAAGAATAGGTGCTAGGCATGAACCAACACAGATTCCATCTTTTTGAATATATACATCATTCCATTCAGCAAAAGTAGACTAGATAAAAGCAATTCGAGAAAGCTAAGCTGCCTGTAGAAATACTGCATTCATTCTGAATTGCTATGGCACCATGCCTGTCAATGAGATGCCTGACATTCGATATAATTTGAGCCTGAGGAATTGTGTAGTAAAGGTCTCTCACATCAATTGAAGATCCGTGAAGTTTCTTACTGTAATTGCATTTTAGGGACGCAAATATTTCTGAACTTTTCACTTTGTCAAACGTTAAAAACCTCCAGTTTTTCCTGCAGAAATTTCGCAACATACATCTGCCATGTTCCGGTTTCGTAGATTATTACTCAGAACGGCCACTCCAGTTAGTGGGTTTTCTCTGTGAAAAACATTTGCAGACAGAACTTTTGGTTGCGGTCTATTACACTTGCTAGCCTGGTCAAATTCAGCCTATTAAGTAGTTTTTTTCATCTTATTCTTGACTTTGGACATTGATACATTGTTGTGTTGGTCAAATACAACAGTTGCAGCATCTGATGCTTTCAAGACATACGCATCCTTATCCAAAGCAACAAGACCACCACCTTTATCTGCAGGTAGCAAAGAAAACGAGTTGTCTTTCAGCCACCTAACTGTCTTCTGCAGAGGTAACTTACTCCTGGAACACCTGTGCCTCGTAGGCAGGAACCGCGACTCACTGGCAAGGGAAATTATAGAAGCATATAAGATAGCAAAGCTCCCGGAAGAATGTAGTGAGTCAGTGCTGTGTCCCTGCGTTTTCCTTTCTTGTCCCGTTCATCGCGCTGTAGTCATGGAATACCATCATCAACTCGTGCGGCAGCTTAAATGTGAAATGTATTTAGGTGGCATTATTGCCGCCGCGGTGGCTCAGTGGTTATGGTGCTTGGTCGCTGACCTGAAAGACGCCCCGGCTGCATTGATCGCATTTTGTTAGGGCCGAAATGCTAGTGGCCTGATGCACTACTAGCCTGAGTCACCGAGTTAAGCCCCATTAACCAAATCAAACCAAACGACTACCCCTTTAATTTCAATTTCCACAGCTCACTGAGCACTAGTGCACTGCACGGGCTCGGGCCAGCCCGAAAGCCCGGGCCGGGCCGGGACATGATTTGTTTTGCCGGGCCTGGGCCAGGCCCGGGCCTGAAGTTGTGGGCCCGGGCCGGGGTCGGGCTTAAAGCTGCGGGCCCGCGCCGGGCTTGGGTCCGTACAGAAACGGCTGGTCTCCGACTTTTCATTCACTATTGCAGAGTGAAGTACACAAATGCGGCATTGAAGCAGCGACACGGATGAGCTATGACATATAGTACGCGCTGAGAAAAAAACTAAGCTTTATTCATTGACTTATTTATTTCCTTATTTGTACGCCGCGGAGCAATGAGAGTAAAATTTAACCGGCCTTAATTGGCCATTGATCGTTCGTCATACCAAAACATACGTATACACTATTAGAAATGCATTCGGGAAGAACATATTAGTTTAGGACGCTTATAGTCTTCAAGCACACACCGTGAAATACTCAAGCCTTTTAGCTTTTCGTTTTTGCTGAAAGGCGACCAGTTCGGCTACGAGTTCTACCTGTGAGATTGCGTTCACTAAAAAAATATCATCCCACTGCTTAATAGGCAGCTTTAATGTTTATACTTTGCGGGCGGCAAAATATAACTGATTAAATCATGGGGAATGCAAAGTAGACTATTACGCGCGTATGCAGCCCCTTTTGTTTGGCTCTCGGAACTTCCCAGTTTATCATTGCGCACCTACACGAGATCATTGTTCAAAAGACGGGCCTGGCGAGCACTACTCTTAATCACTTCCTTCTGGATTAAAAAGAACCAACTTTCTGCAAGCCAAACTGTGGTTTCAGAACCTTTGTCGGCCAGTTTCTTGTCGGTATAGTAGCAGTTTACTTGCTCAGAGTGAGCAGTATACCTCATGCGTTACTGTGAAACGGGCCGGGCCGGGCCCGGGCTGGACTTCACTCCGGGATTCACGGGCCGGGCCGGGCTCGCTAGCGCGATAATTCAGCGGGCCCGGGCCGGGCCCGGGCTTGAAGCCGCGGGCCTGGGCCGGGCTCGGGCTTCAGGTCTCGGGCCCGTGCCGGGCTCGGGCCTCAGATTAAGGCCCGTGCAGTGCTCTACTGAGCACATCGCATACCTTACCTCGAACATGTGTGACCAACCAACATGCCCATTAATATATTCAGTTGACTCTTAATATATCCTCGATTGTAATGCTCAAATTTGAATTGCGCGCCGTTTACCCAGCCCGTTCACGCTGGCGGTCGCTTCCTCGGATGAGCGGCGGGTAGCACGAGGGCAAACTTCCAATTCTGATGATCACCAGGGTGTGTGTCATGCCGGAATTTGAAACTACAGAGCCATTTGCTGTGTGTGATGACTTTTAAGAGAGGCTTTTATCCCACAGTGAATGCTGTATTCCTTCTGCCGATGGTGTATGACTGAGAATATTGAAAAACATGCTCTTGTCTTCAACCTCTTTCCCTCCCTTGAAACAGCTGAGCGGCCAGCCTGTGCTGATTGGCGGCACAATGGGCACGTGCAGCTACGTCCTGACGGGCACCGAGCAGGGCATGGGTGAGACGTTCGGCACCACCTGCCACGGCGCCGGCCGCGCCCTCTCACGGGCAAAGTCTCGACGCAACCTGGACTACCAGGACGTGCTGGACAAGCTGAGTGAGATGGGCATCTCCATCCGCGTGGCATCACCCAAGCTGGTCATGGAGGAGGCTCCCGAGTCATACAAGAATGTTACGGACGTTGTCAATACATGCCACGAGGCCGGCATCAGCAAAAAGTGCATCAAGCTCAGGCCCATCGCTGTCATCAAGGGCTAGGCAGAGCTTCCTCCGGCGTGGGAAAACAGACTGTGTGGAATATTCTGGACTGGTGAAATGTTCTGGAAAGGCAGCAGAGTGCATGACTTCCACCACTGGAATGATTACAAGAACAATTTTGTGTGTGTGTTTGTGTGGCGCTATCCTCTCTTCCGTGTGGTTGCCACTTTCTGTATACAGTGCTTCAATGAGCAGTTGCTTAGCGTGAAAGCGTATGTGTTCCCGGTTTGCATTTGATAACACTCTGGCACGGTAAATGCCGTAGCTAGGAAGGTTTTGTAACAAGCTGCCCGTACACCAGGCCTTTCATAATCTAAACTAAGAATTTATGCATACTAGGTAGTTGTGGAAGTGGAGTCAGCTTTGTTATCAGAGGTGTCCGCTGTGGTGTCGTGTGAAATTGGCGAGGGCTGTATGCATTGTTCGGCAGTCCTGGTTCACTGCCCTTTGCTCTCTCTGGTGTGCATACCCATGGCTCCTGGAGGTGTGCGTCAGCATGGCCTGGCTTGCTTTGAGATTTATTTATTATTTGACCTTCTCTGTGCTTGTACGCAAACAAATCACAGCAGCCGGCTGCTGTTTGGAACCGCTGTGAGAAAATTAAAAATGATTTTTCAGCATGGTACAGGTGGCGTGTTCTATTGAGTGTGTGTGGCACCTATGCAGGGGGCTGCTGTTGTTTGCGAAATTTTGGTGTTAAGACCGCGAACTAAATATCGGCATGTTATCTATCATTGACAACGTAGTATTGAAGGCGTAAAGTGAGCTGTTCGTGTGCTTTTTATCCTAGCAAACCCATAGGCTTGTGCATGAGCAAATTAAAACCCCTGTTGTGGAGCTTGCCAGCATAGGAAGATGCTGATGCTGCTGGCAAGCAATCTGTAGATACAAAGTACACCAAATGTTTCTGAAAGTAGGCTGCTTTGTGTGAAGGCGCACTATGAAGTTTGAACCTTGGAGGTTGGTTCAGTTAGGTTGCACTGCAAGCCATATTGACCATAATAGTGCATTATATCTTCTTCAGGTGTTGCATATACATTTGTCCAGACATTCTGAACACTGTCAAATACTCGTATACAAGGTGTCGTCATCAGCCTGACCACGCCCACTGCAGGGCAGAGGCCTCTCCCATATCTAATTAACCCTGTCCAAGGTGTAACGTCGAAAAATATGGACATTGTGTAAGAAAGTGCTGATTTGTGCAAATTCCTCCGTAGAACCATTTCAAGCCAAGCATCCGACACCAATGAAAAACTTTTCAAGAGGACGCCTTTGCATTTTATACTTTCGCTGGTACAGATCCGGTGAATCCATATTTTTCTCCTGTTATGCAAGCATGAATGCTTTCAAATTCCTAAAATGTGTCGGTTTGTTTCCATCTCAACTTCTTACGGCAAGAATCAGTCAAAAGAAGTGCAGCAGATCCTGAGGGCCTGTGTGGAGATTTTAGGTCTGCACAGAAATTCCATTACTTGGCATCTGGCTGAATAGAAATTTTTCCAGTGCAATCTTGATACGGGCCTTGTAAAATGAAGAAAATTGCTGAATCTTCCGCCATCAGGATATTTCCCCCTCAGAATTTCGCCTCCATCAAAATTAGACCACTGCGGCTGGAATCGAACCCGTGTCTTTCGGGCCAGCAGCAGAGCGTCATAACCGCTGAGGCTCAGTGGTGGATCCATGTATTTTTGTCTCATTGATGTGGACATCGATGAAAACAAAATTCCGAGTGCTTCTACCAGATGTTCAGACCCTTATATTTTGAGTGTAGAACACCAGCGAAAGGCATTGCGCATGTACTAATGGCGTACTAATGGCCCTTTTGAGTGTGTGTGTGTACAGTTTCATACTTTATAGTGGTAAGGTGCCATTGCTGCACCATTTGCTGCATTATATGAGTGGTTAGAAAAAAACTCTCCCCGTGTACTTCGTTGCGAACCAAATACTGTCAGCCGAGTGTGTACAGAGTTGAAGTGTTAGCAGTCATAGTAAGAGATGCTTCATCACACCAAAAGGCACCATTGAGTGTGGCGTAGACCGCTAAGCGCTTCAAATGTGCTGCAACCCACACCATATGGTTTTGTAGATAATGGCAAGCAGAATAATGCACCTCGAGCTTTCAAGATTGCCCGCTTTACATTTCACTGCCCACCACTATACACAGGAGGAGTCTGTAATCATAAAGTATTTTCTCAATATTTCTCGTTTTTCTTGATGATTCATTATTACGAACAACTCGCTCTACAGACACTTTTGCTCGGGAACCAAAGTGTCCGTATTAACGAAGCAAGACTGTAAACTGCGTGTAGTGGCGGGATGGATACAGAGCAATTTTGTAGCAAAAGCTACACTAGGCTAGCAGAAGCGCATTTCGCGGAGCCAGGCAAAGGCCACTACTGCGCATGCGCCATTACCATGGCAACCAGTGGAGCCACAGGTGTGCGCCGCGCACCGTCGCTTCGCTGCAGCCGCGCAGCTGGGATATAAGCTGGAAGCGATGCGCTCGCTTCTCACCATGGAAGGAGGAGAGCGGTCGTGCTCGTCACAGCAGCAGTACACTAGGCTGCGTGAAACTGAGTCTTCCGATCCAGAAGTCGTCACATGGTACAAGGACGGCCAACAGCGTGAAAACGAGGCGAGAAAGGCTAAGCGGGCGGCCGAGACGTCGAAGAACGAGAGGAATGTCTCACAAAGAGACTCCACCAAGCTGCTGGACGACGACAGCGGCATGTCACTACCAAAATGTCAGTCGACGAAAGTGCTTTCGCTATGTATATCCTGGCCTAGCTGAGCTAAGCCACTGCCAATTTTTTCCCAGTGTACAGGCTAGCATGTGTTAAATACAAAAGGATGAAAAGACCATATTCTTGGCACAAGTTACACTTCCAACACCGTACAATGTAAGTTTCCCTCAAGCGGCTTTCTTTCTGGCCGCAAATTTTCTGTCAAGCATGCGATACCTATGCAAAGCAAGCGGCAGACAGGTAAGCCAAGGCAGCAGCAACGCAGCCTATTATATAAGGCTAAGTGTTAGTTTTTTTTTTTAAGAAGTTTTTTTAACATAATCGCTAGTGAGGCAAGCAAAGTGCGAATTGACGAAATTGGTAAGCATCACAAATGGCTGCCTGTGTAAAACCAGCCGCTTGCCAGCAGCAGAAAGCACATTTCAGCATGACGATAAGAACTGGCCCTGACAACAGCTACCACTTTTCTAAAATGGCAGTGCTGAAGGGAAAGTTTTTGCGTATTATGCTGTTGCTATAGCTTTGTGCTGCCGTGCTTAATTATGAATTTGTTTCTGAAGGCCATCTGGTGCATGGTAAGGTGTGGTATGTCATGTTTACCATCATACAGGTGTGACGGACGCTAACAGAGGGCTTTGGATTAATTTCAACAGCTTGGGGTCCTTCAAAGTGACACAGAGCAAACTGGAGCGTGCCTGTATCAACAGATTACCATGTTCTAATAACAAAGACACTAGTTTCACCAAAAATACAGCTAAGAAAATGAAATAGAGGAGGCACCATCGCTGACTTCGCAAGGAAACTGCAGTGACATCAGGAGTTTTTGCGTGTGCAGACTACACTGCCATTCACTTCTAAACAGTGACCAGAGATTCCTTTTTGGCTTCCGTGTCGCAGGTTCGACTCAGATGGGGGAAAATTTTAAACCATTTTCTTGACATTGAATGCGCCTTTTGTTGCCAGAGAGGCATCAACATTGCCAGACAGAGCCATACAATCAGCTTTTGCAAAAAACAAAATTTCCGAAAAACATGCACTCATAAACGTGGGTTAATGATATCCTAGTTGAAATCAAAAGGAAGAAGTGGGTTCCAAGAGAAGGCAAGTGTAGCAGGAGGCAGCAAAAAGCTAGGTGGGCGGATGAGATTAAGACATTTTCGGGAATACGGCGGCTGCGACTGGCGAAGGACAGGGTTAATTGGAGAGACATGGGAGAGACCTTTGCCCTGCAGTGGGCGTAGTCAGGCTGATGATGATGATGATGACATTGCACAGCACGCAGGTGTCATGTCTTTGTCAAGACATGGCTACAGTGGCCAGAATTCGATCCGACGTCCTTGTGCTCAGCAGCTAACTCCGTAACATGCAGCAAGTCTAAATGTATACCAGGCACGACATCCACATTTTTGAATGCAGGCAGAGCAATATCAAATCCTCCAATAAAAAGCACAGTACCCAAAAACATGGATGCAATAAAAATGTGATGAAATGTGAAAAAGCTGCCAATTTTTTTGTAATTTCCAAAAGATCCTTTGATCATGTTTACACTTTAAGTTTTGCTCTCGGCAGGTTTATTTGGCACCTAAAGAGGACATGTAACTTTTTATTGCGTATAATGTTTAGATATCAGTTTGTGAAATGGGAGAGATGGCCTTGGGTTGCATGCCTACTCTGGCCAGACCCAAATGAGTCAGCAATTTTGCTGATAAGCATGAGAGAAATCCGTTTGTAGTAAGCATGTCTGTAGGTAATCGGAAAGAACGGTGCAGTTTTCAGAGCTATTGAATCCATGTGAAAGTGAATCCCTAAAAATCAGCCAAACGTGATCCACACAGGCATGAGCCTACCTGAGACAAAATTTTGTCCTAGAAATTCCCAGGTGAAGATCGAGTCCCTATTCGAATTGTTGGCTTGAGGACTGAGGCTTCCCTCTCACTCTTATTCATTTTGTTTTGACAATTCAGAAATGCAACTTTTCTTGATCCGACTTCCCTCGCCACAGCACAACGCTATGTACTCGTAGTATTCAGAGCACATGTAATATCCTTGAGAGTCGTGAATCAGCGACAGAAAAGCAGTTCACAACTTTATCAGACATTTTGAGGCTTTCAGTTCTACATATACAAGTATTTATTCAAGTTTAAATTTCTTCAACACCCTGAAAAGGAACAAAGAAATGCATTAGTTAAATATTCTACAGCTGTGATGAACTAAGGAATAAGGCAGTCTTTTACATTATTGCATTTAGTCAATAATTCTAGCTGCCCATAGAAGGCTATAAGTGGGATGAAGGTACCCATGCAGATGCTATAGAGTTTGCCATTGTGCACTTGCAGATGTAGAAACACCTGCTACCTGAAGTGCTGAAAAGCAGGTTCAGAGAGCTTGCGCTACTGCTCACAGCGTGCTCGCAACACACACACGAGGTGCACACAACAGTCCGGCAAGTACGTAATAAGGTAACATATAGGGAGCACTTAGTATTAGAAAGGTAAAAAAAAAGGGACCTGTCATCTGTTGAATATAAATATTATGTTAAAATTAATAAAATATTCTAAGACATTTCCAAATGTTCGACAAAAAATTTTCTCAGCCATGTGAAAAAATTTCGTACACAAAGTGCTATGATGGACATTCATCATAGCAACATTATGATGAAACCTGTCATCTGGTGAACATGTTAAAATTATTAAAATCTTCCTGGACATTTCCAAATGTTCTGCGAAAATTATTCTCAGCCATGTAAAAAAATCTGATACGCAAGTTGCTATAATAAACACTCTAAAAATTCTGTCAGCAGGTAAGCCCAAAAAGAAAATAAATTCTTGTTGCTGATGCATAAATTACAATATCTTTAAAATGGTACATTGGTAATAAGCATGCCACATGTACCATCAAGCATGCGAGAGGGCTTTTAACAGCACTGATATTT
This sequence comes from Amblyomma mixtum, assembly GCF_055824585.1. Taxonomy (NCBI): domain Eukaryota; kingdom Metazoa; phylum Arthropoda; class Arachnida; order Ixodida; family Ixodidae; genus Amblyomma; species Amblyomma mixtum. The sequence goes on along the minus strand of NC_143018.1, from coordinate 7,427,210 downwards.
TCACAGCCGTTTTTTGTAAGTAATTACGGAATAAGCTTACATCAACCAGGAACTAAATGAGACACAAGTTCATCGGCATCAGTGCCTTAAATGTACACTGAGAACACACTGATTTTCACCTGTATTAATAGCTTACCGCATTCTAAAGACAAAAACACTACTTTCATTGAAAATAGAGCTCTTACAAGCCGGAAAAGGCCACAAAATGAAACACAGATGCTTCCATTCACAGCCGACTTCGCAAGCAAACTGCAGCACATGAAGACACTTGGCAGTGGCAGAAAAACTTTTCTAGGAAACTTTGCCAGCAATAAATGCATCTTAATAAAGTGTGGGTTTGGGCTAGTTGGTAATCCATTCTTGACAACAAAGTGCGCAGAAGACCACCAGGACGAAGACGAGAAAGACACATACAAGCTCTTGTCTGTGTCTTTTCTCAGTCTTCGTCATTTTCTGTGCGCTTTGTTGTCAATAATAAATGCAGTCTCAGCATCAATTTTTATTAAAGACAAGCATTGGATGGGGTTGTCCTCAGTATCCTTTTAAAGGGACCATGAAAATAATTAAAAGCCGCTTGTAAATGTTAGAAGTGATGCTGAGAAGCATTGACACCAAGTATGAGTTTTCGGAACTGAGCAGGCAATTTATTATGAATTTTTAAAAATCGTGTTTTTTTTAAATTCGCGGGCCGTTTGGTGTCTTCATAGGGAGCCATTTTGAAACCAAAATCGGAAAAACAGACGTCACTAGTCCCATGACGTCGGCAGGCCACCACACGCTGTCATTCGCTCGAGCCGCGGCAGCTGCGACGTCATGGGCACACTTCCGGTAGCGGTGAAAATCGTCTGCTCGAGCCGCCGCGCGATCCCCTCGGGCAAGCGCGAGCCAGCTAGGCATTGCCTTCACGCATATGTTTTCAATTTACCTCTGCCGCCTCTTTCTGTCGCGAGTTCGGTAGCCAAGAAAGCGCAGAGACCGGAGAGACGCTGCCGATGCACGCTGCTCCACGGGAGTGCGACAACCGGAAGTCGTAAACCGAACGTCAGCGAATGACGTATTCATGGGCGGTGCCCAGTCCTGGAGCAGTTTTCTTTATTTTTTTTATGGTGCCCCGCGCGTACGAGTTGAGGGGGAGAGGAGGAGCATGATTTTTAATCGTCTATAACTTCGTTGTTATTGATGCTAGCTCAAAAATTCTTGAGCTGGGGTGACGAGTGATGGATTGTCTATCTTTACGTAATCTCAATTAATTTATTGCATAGCCCCTTAACTACTGCTTTGCTACGATTCATCAGTGGTCGTCATCCTGTCCGGATAGAAAAAAATTTTTTAAAAAATTCACCTTTTCCTCTGCACTTCTTTGGAGGACTGGTACTGTGCCTCAGCTTCAAGTTCTCGTGGAGTCTTGAGCTTTCGTCGTGGAATCGACTCAAAAGCCCTGCTCCAATCTTTGGTGGCCTTCATGTCGAGGAGGATTTGCGTGATGTGGTTTAGGGCGAGTGTCTTGGAAGATGACTGGCCCCATCTAGTGGTAGCAAAAGCAACATGCAAAAAGGTATTCACAAAGCACTGTTTACGCAACCTGCTACAACAGGCATGGGTGCAAAAGATGATCACACGCAGACTTCAAGAGGCATGCTAGGGTCGAAATGCAGGCTAGTAGGTTGACTATGGTTACAAAACAGTGGTGTGTGCGTGTGTGGCCCCCTGTGCCTTCATCTTTTGTCACTAGTGCTGTTTTGTGAACACAGTCAAGAGGCAATTGTGGGACAAAAATAAAATTTTCCCAGTTAGTCTTGGTATACAACAAAGTATAGCCTCAATAAACATTCATTTCATAGTTGATACCAAATGCCCTCTTGTACACATTGAGCCTGCAATCCATGGAACATGGCTAATCTGAAACTGTTTCAAATTCAATTGCTTCTGAACCCCCAGCAAGTACACAGCCTTTGGTCCCAGTAACTCACAAGGCTCATCCTACTGAACACTGAGCATAAATATTCAACACAGAACTGAGAGCAAAGTGTAATGTTAAGTGTTTCAGCAGCACATTACAGTAAACAGCCTCCCTACCTCCTTAGCATGCATACAGCCACAGTCTATACTCAGGAGGTGTCCCTGAAGTGGGCATGTTCAAATGGCCATGCCTAAAACTGTGTGTGTTCTGTTGCTTTAAAAAACAGCAAATACTGCCGCCATCTTGGTCTCAGCCCTCTGCTCCTCGTTTTGAATGCTTTAATATAAATCGTGAGTATTAAAGGTGCACTGAAGAGGAATCTGAACTCGTCTTTTTGCCGCGGGAACTCGATCTACACGTTCCCAGCATTCTTAGAAACTCCGATTTATTGCCCTGTGCGGCAGATTTCCCTAATTAAATCGAATTGACGTCTGGCTCCTGCCTTTTTCTTTTTTTTTAATTCCCCGCATAAGGTGGGGGAGACTCGACCAACGCATGGAGTGCCTTTCAGGCAGCCACGTGGTGACGTTGCTTTCGCTTTATTTTGGTTCTTTTCGGTTTCCGTGAATAAATAGGTCTAGCCAGAGACTACATAGCTGCAAATTAGGCCCACGGAAATAAAAATAAGCGTGGACTCTTTGCTTTCACCGATCACTACGTATCACTCTGTCCATAGCAGAACGGCAAGCCGCCACAGGACTGGGTGAAAGGTTGGTCGACTCCTCCCACCATTTGCGGAGAATTAAAAAAAAGAAAAGGTGGGAGCCCTACGTTAATCCAATTTAAATTAGGGAAATCGGCCGCACAGGGCAGTAATTCAAAGTTTCCCAGAAAGCTCGGAACATTTACATCAAGTTCCAGCGGTAAAAACACGAGTTCAGATTTCTCTTCAGTGCACCTTTAACAGCAAACAGCATGAGTTCAGCGATATTCACAGCTGGACTAAAGTTGCTGATGCAATGCGAAGTGCCATTTCAGCCGAGATGACATATCAGGAAAGAAAAGGCAAGTCACCGTCACATGACGGTCACTTCCACATTTGGGGCTCGAGAAAATCCATGCCTACCAAAGCTGACACGTCTACTTAGTGAACACTTCCAGAACAGGGGCCCAGGCTGATGCAAGTCATCATCATCATCATCATCAGCCTGACTACACCCACTGCAGGGCAAAGGCCTCTCCCAAGTGGGACAGCAGCAATGCCAGAACAAGCGAACTTACTGCAAGTACTCATCCAAGGGAAGCCTTGCAAAACTGATCCCCTCTCTTTTCGCCTTGGCCATGGACAGTGGTCTCTGGCTTCCAAGGTCAACCAAAGCACCTGAAACAAGATGGAAGATGTTACAGTCACATTTGTAACACGCAGCAGGACCCACAAATGTGGTCTGAGCTAGCTTCACAGAGCAGTGGCTGCCCGGTGATGGTGAAAAGTTGTACACCTGGCCACCAACTGAAACGGTACTGCATGATACAGTGTATACAACTGCACATCAGCATAAGTTCATATTAGGAACGCGATGTGGGAAAGAGAATGTAATGGTCCTTGCTGTGGCTAGCCGCAGCACAGTTGCTAATCCCGCCATTGCAGGCTTGTGCACCAAGCATGCTGGTGGCCCACAGTGCTCTGTGTGTAATGTGAGAAACCAGAACATAAACAGTAGTCATTTTCAACGTGGCACAATGTCACTACGTCCGAGAGTCAAATGGAGGCATGAGATTAAGAAGGCTACTGTGATAGGGGGAACACTGGGAGAAAGAAGCCTTTGCTCTGGAACGGACACAATTTGGCTGATGACGACATCACTAGACTGCAATCCTTACTCCTGCTTCTGCTCTATGCATCCCGACAACTTTCTCTGGCAGTGGAGTGAAAGCTATGGAGTCGAACCACATTCTCTCTTCCTACACAGTGGAATATAGTTCCCGTTTGCAGTTTTTAGATTTCTCCTAAAAGACAGCATTTTCTCTTCAAAGGCAGGCATATTTCTAACACAGCTGCCAACATTCAATGTTTACAGTCAAGAAAAAAGTTTTCTTCATTACAACGATTTTTCTAGGGAGGTTTCGTAACAAGAAGCTCCCACAGATGGCACCAGTTGCCCTGGAGACGGTGTGAAGGTACTACAGAGACAGCAGTGCACACGCCAACCAGCTGCACTACCGCGTGGCTGAACTATTCGGTGGAATGATGCAGTTATGACCGTTTCGCCCCTGTAGCCCTCCCTTCACTGCCCAGAAAAGCTGTTGCAGTGTAAAACAGCAAACTTCCCAGAAAACACAGGCAGCTTTCAAATGCTGCAGCAAGCAGCATCTCAAACCACCAAGTTAAGCACTAATATAACAATGAGCAATGAAGCAGACTGCACTATATACTGATACTTTTGTTATCCTTGTTATCCCCCTTGTGATGTACTCTCAACGTCAAATGAAATGCAAGCAAGACAGTTGCAACTAAAACAACAAAAGGATAAGACTTTAGTTCATGGAGAGTGAATGTCAGTATACTTGATTTTCGATTCTATGGCATGAAGACTGCTGCATAAGTGTTGATGGACCCTACGTGTATTTTCTCTCTAGCAGCTATTATTTTTGTATTCTTGTTTTCGTGTTACAGTTGCCTTGTTTGCATTTCATTTGATGTCGACAACACATCATCATGGCCTTCACAATAAATTAATGAACAAATAAAGATATGAACCTATAACTATAGCAACACTGCCAATCATGACCCCAATGGTTTGTGAGTAAAGTGAAGTGATTACAATGCAGCCTCAGAAATCAAGAAAGAATTATGTGGAGGGATGCTCGTAAGTATATATAACGCCAAACATCTCTTGCTGCAGACTGTCTTTCGCAAAATCAAAATTACTGATAACCAGCTGAATTACTTTTTTTTTCTGCAGGAGAACTCCCTCTGTTCTTTGCAACAGGCTAGCATCCAAGCAAATCAGGTTTTTTCAGGCATACCTAGCGGCACACTACAAGCTAAACGTTGATGTCAGCCATGTGTCTCAAGGTCAACATTTCTCTTTCCAAGTTCTTCTTGTCACGAACATTCAGAGACAGGAACAGTCAATCAGAGATGCTATCACTTGTTTCATTTATTTTTGTGTTTATTTAAAAGAGTGCTGCTACTCTTTCGTTACATTTCACACATTAGGTGGAAATATCTCTTTTTTTTTTTTTCTAAAAGGGCAGAGAGGACAACTCCATCCAATTATTATTCCCAATTAAAAATCATTCTCTCGCTCATTCTGGCTATGTTGACGTTTGTCTGGCAGTGAAAGACACACTTATCCCCGAGAAAATTTGATTTAAAACTCTTCTCATGAGTCTATCCAAACTGGCTAATGGTGAGGTAACATAGCCTCTGGGGTACACGGCTAAAAATCACTGTCAATGCAAGCAGTTTGCATGCAAAATCAGCTGGTGATGGCGACACCAGTTTTTCATTTTTTTTTTTTTTTCTAGCTTGCAATAGCTCCATTTTAGGTGAAAGAAGTCTCTTCCCGACTAGAACACGGTACAATATCGATATAGGCTAACTTAAATTTATCTTCACTGTCCCTTTATCATATATTGACATATTGACATCTTATCTGCTGTGTCCTTCATTCTCCCATAATATCTCCTGCTTAAATTTCTAAATTCAGCTCTGCCATCGCATGTAGTCTTTCGTGTATTATGATTTCTTACTTTTTCCTTTGTTGCACATGAATATTTGTGCACATATTAGATACACTGATTACTTGTTTAATTAATATTCCATTGTTAGCTTAATCATTTTTTAGGGGTGTGCGAATATCAAATTTTTCGAATACGAATCGAATACGAATACTTGGTTCCGAATATCGAATCGAATATCGAATAATCAAGGACAGACGTATTTAACCACTATAAAACATTATTTGAACATCCAAGAACATCACAGTTCAACTATGAGTGATGAAATAAACACAAAAGATGTGTGTGGCTGCACAAAAAGTATCAAAGTCTCGAACATTATTCTTAGAGGAGTGGAACATAAAAGGTTGCCGTGAAGGAAAACCGGCTGCTCCACATGGTCAGGCAGAAGTAGTTAGTTCCCTTCTAGCTGAAGCAACTTCTCCAGCCACAAAAATGCCCTCTCAATTGGCTCTGGGCAAAAGGATTTGCCGGGCTAGTTGGTTCATTTCTGAAATAAAGATTTAACTGCGCGAAAAGGTTAGGACACAAGGGAGACACATTCACGACACTTAGAAGCGCAGCTTCAACACTTAGAAGCGCGCTTCCAAGTGTCGTGAATGTGTCTCCCTTGTGTCCTAACCCTTTCGCAGAGTTAAATCTTTACTTCATATTTGCTCTGGGCGCCGCCATATTGTTATGTCTCTGTCAATAGGACTTGCGGACCGATATGAATGCCGGTGCTCGCAATAGAATATTCGGCTGGGTACGAATATTCGCGTCGGGTTGAATATTCGAAACAATACGAATACTTGGATTTCGAATCGAATACGAATAGTAAAAATATAATATTCGAATTATATTCGAAAATTTCGAATATTCGCACACCCCTATCATTTTTTCATGTTCTGTATCGCTGCTTTCAATAATACTCTCCAAGCAATGAGGGTACTTGAAATAAAAAAATAAGTCTATACAAAAGTTGCTGTTAGCCGTGTACGACACAAAGCTGCTCACGAAATGGGGCATCATCTTACCTACAATGTAGATGGCGTCATCACTATAACGGAGAGGCTGTCTGGCATCCGGAGTCAGGTACACCAGCCTTTCCTTCGGGTACAAATCGAGGTAGCTTTTCTCGGTGGCAGTGATAAGGCAGCCTGGCTTGCCCAAATGCGGTAAGGCGTTGTGCAGGTGCTGCTTGTACTGGCTACCTTCTTTCACGTTGCAGAAGACCAGATTGAATGGGTCTGGGTCTATCCTGTTTGCCGCATACACTTCTTGGAGCTGGTCGGCAGCATTTTTCAGCTCGCGCTTTGACATCTCATGCTCATAGTCCAAGTCAAACACCAGAGTTTGTCCAAACATGGCAGCCCAGGCCTGTAAAGTGAGACAGAAATGCCTTCAATGTCACCACCGAGTTAGAGAACTGCACCACCTCATAGTGACCGAGACACTCTTACAATGTGAACCATTAATGGAAGCCCACCCTGGATCATCGCGTAACTGAAGCCCTTTGTAGTTGCATGTGGCTTGACTTTACTTGCCACAACCCGAGGGGATCAGCGCCAAGCCAAGAGAAAGACAAAGAAAAAAGAGGAGGAAGAAGAAGAAAGAAAACGGGAGAAAATAAAGAATGCAATCGTGCAGAGGGGAACAGATATTATGGCTCTTACCGAATATTTTAAAGGGGCTCTGAAAGGGGCTCCAATAAGTTGCGGTATGCCTCGGATGTTAAAGCATGCCGCTTCACGAATATTGTGCAGGAAGAATTCTTTTAATGCGCTTTGTAGAAGCTGAGTTATTTATAGATTAAAATTTGAATTTCAGTGACTTCGCACCTTCTGCTCTCCTTCCTGTGCTCAGGAAAGGCGTCCATCCTGTTGCGTTCATTCTGTGTCTCCGTTTTGTTTGTCTCCATTGTCTCCATTTTCATTATGAAAGAATCTAACCAACAACCATCTCTCAACATGTATGCGGAGGTGCGAGCGACGGAGGAGGGTGCGAGCATGAAAATGTTGCCGGAAAGGCTCATCAACTTTCACGCGTGATTGTGGGTTCTCTGCTGCGTGCAGAAGTGTATTACTTGGCTCAGGTGTTCATGACAACATAGTGCAGTGACTGAGCGAGTTGATGTACTCTCGTCCATAGAGTTTCTTACTATTACCTAGAGGGAAAGCTGGCGGCGCTGCACTTCAGCCACCATGGACGCCCAAAGCATCATGGGGCGGTGAGCTACTTGTTGCGGCACAGTCGTAGTTTTTCGGGAACACGGAGTGGCACTACTAAGACGTTTCATTCCGGAAACGCTGTCCGTGTATGCGCAGACGACTTTCGCGCGAACGCAGTGTGCAAAACCAATAGTAGTGAAAACGCAACGACACACGACGACAGTAAAAGGTTTCACTTTTCTGAAATGCTATTAAAAACCTCTTATAATGTTTAAGCAACAACATTTTTTTTAAAACATATTTACTTTTAAAAGTGAGCCTGTTAAGCACGAAATATTAGTTTTTGTAGTGTTCATTACTTGGCCAATAGGAGAGCGAGTCATCTCTTATTTTGGGTAAACTTTGCACTTAAATGCTTTTCTGCTCGTTTGTTGCAATCATTAGACAAGGTATTGAATGTTAGGACGTTTGTAGTTATCAAACAGCTTTATTTTTCTATTATTTTTTGGCCAAAAGTTGTAGTTCTGCAGTCGGTAGCTGACCGCCCCATGATGCTTTGAGCGCCCATGGTGGCTGAAGTGGTCTCGAGGGGTCACCATGCAAACTCCCATAGACGGGCTGCCAGCTTTCCCTCTAGGTAATAGTAAGAAACTCTATGCTCTCGTCAGAAGGTGTTGCAGAGCCCCTTTAACTAAGCCCATGGTTAACAACAGTGCAAGACGGGCAGACGCAACACAAATGAAAAGAGATGGGACAAGCGGCGTTGTTAACCGTGGACGTCCACCAATTTGTTCAACTATCAACTTTAACTCAGCCGTAGCTTATAGTAGGATACAACTTTCCCACGCAGTGGCTGCCCCCTTCAAAGGACCCCCTTCCAGCAAAATGGCGTCGGCCGATTCTCATGACCCCGCTGGTGTACCAGACAAATCAGGCAGTGGTAGATGAAAGGTGATAACCCTTTCCCTCTATGGTCAGGGATAGCACCCCTCTCCATTGTGGCGCTGCTGCATTGTTACGCAAGCAGGGTCATGAGAATCAGCCGACGCCCTTGGCTGGGACGGGAGTCCTCTGATGGGGCAAAGCTGCTGCATTTTTTAGTTGTATCTGACCATACTTCAATTTTTTTCACACACAAAATTAGACGAGCGGCACGAATGGCAAATTGAAAACAATTCTGCGAACATCTCATGCAGTATTAATTACACACACCATTACACTGAACAATATCCCAAACATGTATTTTCAGTGTGTCCACAATGCCAACCAGGTTTTAGATCAGATACTTTCTTTAGTCACTGCATTTACATTCACCAATGTAAGACAAACCAAATCGCATTGGGTACACACTTCACCTTTACTCCGCATTCACAACTTAACACAATGTGCATTTAGATTTTGGAGCTAAAGAGCTCTCCAAACAGGTTAGCAGGTCCAACACCCAAAGGGCAACCGCACAGCTGGCAGCAGTAATGATTTACTGGCTTCAAGGATAACTTACTGCCTAGAGAAATTATCACATTAGTTGATGAATCCACTTAACATGCTTCACGCCAGAACTAGTAGAGCTGACAACGGCAAGAAAAGCCGAATTTTGCAGTTATATTCACATGTCATGTAAATTAGAGCTTGTCGAAGATAACCTTTCTCACTCCCCCTATGTTCAATAACAAAAAATGGTTAAGCAATGATGAATTTTACTTGCACCAGAGCGTAGGAGATATCGAATATCTGGTTTCAGTAATGCGAAAACGTGTACTAGGTCTGACAACCGCAGCTTACAGTCAGCCTCAAATGAAATGCAAACAAGACAAAAATGGGAACAGCAAAAAGAGAAGATGTGCGCTAAAGGAGATCAGTAGTGCATTTGATTTTAAATTCGACGGCGAGAGGACCGTCGAGTGGAAGTGGTAATGAACCAAACCAGCATTTGTTCTGCAGTAGCTACTATTTTTTTGTACTAGTGTTCACGTTTCAATTGACGCTGATGGTACAGAGTAACATTCTTCACAGCGCAGCGTCCAGCAGATCGACAGAAGCCGAGCACATGACGTTACTGCGTACCTGTCTGTAGTTATAATAGTTGTGCATCGCCTGGTCCCGGATGAAAAGAAAAATGGTGTTCGCAATGCCATATTGGATGTGGTTAATGGAGCCGTCCTCGATGGCCTTCTTCCGCATCTCTTCCTTGGCCGCAAGCCGCTCTAGCCGGCGCTGTTCTTTTCGTCGCTTAGTGGCGAGAATGGCCATCTCGGTCTTGAAGAGGTAGCCGAAATACTTCGCGCGCCGCCCAGGCGAGGTAATAGCGAGCAGCTCGGCCATGTCCTTAACATTCAAAACAGAAGGTACGCGCCCCACCGTGTCGCGACAACTGACGTACTCGAGCAGGATCAGGTGGATTTGGCGCCGCACCTCTTCGCTCGTTACGAGTTCCTTGAAGTCATCCACGGTCATCTCGGTGGTGTGCACAGCAGGAGAACATTCGGCGGCGTCTGCGTCTTTCTCATTGCCGACGTCGACTGGATTGGGAACGTCAGCTACGCGGGAGAACTGGCGGAGGAAGGCCGGTGCCTGACCCTTGACTTTGCATTCTGGCCTAGAGAAGCTTAGCAAACGTTGTCCACCGCTCACGGCCACGGCAGGTAGCGTGGATGCACACCGGATCAAGGGCACGCAAAACCTCGGAAGGAGCTTAGCCATGCTGCCCAGTTCTTACGTGTCAAATATGCTTCGCTCCTCCTCAGAGTAATTAATTATATGCAAGCTTTCGATTGCACAAGCTCAGCTGTTCAGTTCTACAACTGAAAAGACTCCCAAAAGCTAAAAAAATGTTCTGCCACATATAACATGACCAGTGTGTTAAATTACCTCTACCGACTGTCATAGGACGATACACAAGGTGTTATATTGACCATACGAGGAGAAAACCTTCAGAAACTAAACGCGATCACTACTATCGAGTTGTCGCTGGTACGCGCACATGGTAACCATGTTTTGTTGGTTTTGGCTCCGGCTTGGACTGAAATGGATTGTGTGCATCTGTTTTAGCCATGTTTTAGCTTTAACTGTAATATTAGTTTTAGTTTTTATTATTTATCAACGTGAAATTACAATAATTTAAAGAATAAATACATCCTATTAAGCATTTTTGTACTATAAGTTTATTTTCAGTTTCGGTTTCGTTGCATTTTTGTCATGCATTGCTTTTTTGTGCGCACGATATTTAGAAACCGCAGTGCATGCGCGGGATGCTGTAATGTGTAGATAGACATTGTTCAGCAAATAATTTCGGCAAGACGATGTTTCTAGTTTGGCCGTTATTTTTAGACATGCAATCAAAAAGGTGAGTCAGAAATCACGTCGACTCCCCCCACCCCAGGCCTGAAAAATCCAAAATCCCACTAGCCAGCGACCTGACGAGAACTAGGTGTTGGATTTCTCATCAATCAGGATATAGCTGGCAACATAGAGGAGTTTTATGTCTAGTAACGAGAGGGTGGCAGCTATCGTAATTAGGCTTAATGAGAGGTACAAGCTGAAGGTGGTGCAGGCCTACGTGCCTACATCAAGCCATGATGACCAGATCGTTGAAAACTTCTATGAAGATGTCGAATCCACAATGTCCAAAGTAAAATCATAGTATTCTCCAACTCCACAGACTTCACTAGACTCCACTAGATAGACTAGTAGAGGTGTCGAAGTCAATAAATAAGCGCAGCCGACTTAACATGGAGAAAATAGAGCATGCTTTAAAGAGGTAGCCTAAAAGCAGCAAAGAGAAAACTAGGCACAGTAAAAACCAGATGTATGCGCTGAGAGACAAAGAGGAATGTCATTAGCAATATGGATAAGATAGTTAAAGTAGTAGAAGAGTTCTGCACAAATCTATACAGTAGCGAATGCAATCAGAACATTACTGAGAGAGGCAGTAGAGCACAGCAATGGGACATCCTGCCAGTAACAAAGAAGGAAGTAAAGAAAGCTTTAGGAGCAATGCAAAGGGGGAAAGCAGCTGGTGAGGATCAGATAACAACAGATTTGTTGAAGGATGGAGGAAATATTGCGCTAAAAAAACTAGCCAGCCTGCATACGCAATGCCTTGTGAATTCGAGCGTACCTAGAGCTTGGAAAAACGCTAACATTGTCTTAATACATAAGAAAGGAGACGTCAAGGACTTACAGACCGATCAGCTTATTGTATGTTGCCTACAAAGTATTTACTAAGGTAATCGCTAATAGGTTCAGGACAACCTTAAACTTCAATCAACCGAAGGATCAGGCAGGCTTTCGTAAAGGATGCTCGACAATAGACCATATTCACGCTATCGATCAGGTGGTAGAGAAATGCGCATAATATAACCAGCCCCTATATATAGCGTTCGTTGATTATATTGGAAGATATTTATAATGATTGCACAGCTACCATAGTTCTCCATAAAGTCAGCAATAAAATACCAATAAGGACAGGTGTCAGGCAGGGAGGCACGATCTCGCCTATGCTATTCACCGCCTGTTTACAGGAGGTATTCCGGGGCCTGCAATGGGAATAGTTGGGGATAAGAGTTAATGGAGAATACCTAAGTAAGTAATTTGCGATTCGCTGATGACATTGCCTTGCTAAGTCACTCAGGACATGAACTGCAAAAAATTATTAATGAATTAGACAGGCAAAGCAGAACCGTGGGGCTGAAAATTAACATGCAGAAAACCAAAGTAATGTTCAACAGTCTAGCAACGGAACAGCAGTTCCCAATTGATGGCGCGGTGCTGGAGAGAATATGTCTATTTAGGCATATGTCTATTTAGGGCCCCCGCCGCGGTGGCTCAGTGGTAAGGCGCTCGTCTACCGAGTCGGAGTACCCGGGTTCGAACCCGACTGCGGCGGCCACGTTTCGATGGAGGCGAAACGCAAGAGGCGCCCGTGTGCTGTGCGATGTCAGTGCACGTTAAAGATCCCCAGGTGGTCGAAATTATTCCGGAGACCTCCACTACGGCACCTCTTTCTCTCTTTCTTCTTTCACTCCTATCTTTACGGCACGGTTCAGGTGTCCGCCGATATATGTGAGACAGATACTGCGCCATTTCCTTCCCTCAACAACCAATTTACCTATTTAGGGCAGGTAGTGACAGCTGATCCGAATCATGAGAGGAAAATAACTAGAAGAATAAGAATGGGGTGGAGCGCATATGGCAGGTTCTCTCAGATCATGAATGGCAGTTTACCAATATCCATCAAGAGAAAAGTATACAACAGCTGTATCTTACCGGTACTGACCCATGGGGCAGAAACGTGGAGGCTAACAAAGAGGTTGAGGGCAATGCAGCGAGCTATGCATGAAAGAAAAATGATAGGTGTAACGTTAAGAGATCGGAAGCGGGCGGAGTGGGTGAGGGAACAAACGCGGGTTATTGACATGCTAGTCGAAATCAAGAGGAAGAAACGGGCTTAGGCAGGGCATGTAATGCGAAGGCAAGCTAACCGCTGTTCCTTAAGGGTAACGGAGTGGATTCCAAGAGAAAGCGAGCGTAGCAGGGGTTGGCAGAAAGTTAGGACGGCGGATGAGATTAAGAAGTTTGCGGGGATAAGTTGGCGGCAACTGGCAAAGGACAGGGTTAATTGGAGAGACATGGGGAAAGGCCTTTGCTCTGCAGTGGGCGTAGTCAGGCTGATGATGATGATGATTTCGACAGCAATGCATGTGCTGGACGTTTTAATGTGTAGGCACTGTTTAGCCAAGGAGTTCGGCAGGGTGAAGTTTCTAGACTGACCGTAGAATTTGAACGTATCATCTGAAAGGCGAGTCAGGAATTATACCCCCCACTCCACAAGCAAATCTCAAATCCGAACATATAGAATCTTCCGCAATTGAATGCGCGCCGTAGAATGCTCCTCACAGCTAAACCGGTGAATTGTTCGAGCTCAAGTTTCGCACAGAAATGGAATTTGGTCGGCAGAATTGATTTATGCCACATTTCTTTGAGGCACTTGCCTTAATCAGCTTTAAAAATTCAGCGATTTAGCTGTGAGGTGCCTTCTACGCCACGCGTTTAATTGCGGAACACGCTGTACGTTGAAAATGCGTGTGCACTGTATTCAAGTGCAATCTGAAGAAAATGATTACACAGTAGGAACTCAACTTCGAAGTGAAAACTGGTCATTTATGCGATGGAGGGGCATCTTGGCATTTGATGACTAACAGTTATCGATGAAATTTTGGTTTAATGGATCGTATTTTTTAGAAATCACTATGCGAATGGTATTTAAAACTGCGAGTCCTGCCGATGTCGAAGCCACTTTCTAAGAGCAGGCTACAGCGGAATTAGGTCCGATTTGTCTTTCACGAAGAGGCGGTTCGTAAATTGCTGGTTATGTGACACGAACGATCACCTCTGACACTTGTGTCGGCGGCCTTAATTCAACGTGTGCAATAACTGTGCAGACCATCTGTACGTATATCACTATTCTGTATGTCACTATGCATATGTATGCTTCTCTTTATATGTATTCAACAAACTTGGTTGATTGATTGATTGATTGATTGATTGATTGATTGATTGATTGATTGATTGATTGATTGATTGATTTAAATGTGCTTACAACTACGAAGAGGGTGGATTTTTTTACCATTTCGTCTCTCTTCAACCTAGAATGTCATGACCTCTGCAAGACTGATAATGAACCCGTATTTTTTTTTTAAGTAAGTGAAGTTGCAAAGGCACTACGTGACAGCTAGTTATTTAGTAGCGCTGCATCATCCTTCGAGAAACTTCGGCAAAGCGTTCGACAATTAGGTTGCACGTAATAAACATCTTGCAGAGCTCAAATTAGCAGGTGTGCATTTAGGTCTGCTACGCCAGATTGCTTCGTACCCTCGGGGAGCACTGAGAACAACTCCATTCAATTACTGTTCTTGGTAAAAATTGATTATCTGGTTCTTTTTGGCCATGTTTACGTTTGTTCCACAGCAAACGACTGCTTTATCGGCGAGAAAATTTAACCTAAAAATCTTCCCGCCAGTCGATTCAAACTCGTGACGTCATTACCGTAAAAAAAGGGGGGGGGGGGGGGGGTTGGTTATTGGTTTCATAGACCTCTCCCGGCCTACATCACGGACGACGTTTCGGATGAGGGGCGAAGGGCATGTGCTGGTGTGGTTTTGGAAAAACATTCCTATGATGGCGACACGGTGCAGAGGATTTAGTCTCGTGTAGTGATAATTTGCAGCGTTTTTATCAGTGCCGTTGAGTTGATACGCGGTGGAATGCCTATTTGTTCGAATAGTGGCCGCATATATATTCCTTCAGCTTTCCGAAAAACGAAAACCGGCGAAAATAGGTTTTGGAGCTGTGGAAGGTAAAGTGACAGACGTCAGGAGTTCTCAGGATTTGCGGCGTGCACGTGATTGTAAGGACCATGGTTGAAAAACAGCGCACAAAAGACTAGACACAAGAGTACATCGGACAGACCGGCCGTTGCTTGGACAAGCGTTTGCAAGAACACAACAACAATTTAGATAAAGGCAACGACCAATCTTATCTTGTTATTCATTGTGAGGGGTGCGCAGTGATGAAAAACAAGAAGAAAAAGTGCACTGCTTTGTTAAGTCAAGCAAAGGTGTTGTATTCTCACAGAGATCAAACTACGCGGGAAGTAGCAGAAGCATACTTCATCGCAACGGAGCAACGGGGCTGC
The DNA here is from genome assembly GCF_055824585.1 of Amblyomma mixtum. Classification (NCBI taxonomy): domain Eukaryota; kingdom Metazoa; phylum Arthropoda; class Arachnida; order Ixodida; family Ixodidae; genus Amblyomma; species Amblyomma mixtum. The sequence goes on along the minus strand of NC_143018.1, from coordinate 7,411,723 downwards.
GTTAGCGAACCTTCGGTTGCTTTAAGTGATAACGAGATCACGTTCCTTGGCAGATTTTGGGCTTCGGGCGCACGCTAGCTTTATCATTGTCATAGTTTTGTTTGTTCAATTTTGTTTTCATGTATTATGCCTTATACCCAGGTTTTCGCAATAAAGCCTTAGTTGTGAGTTCAGCGCTTGTCCTGTCCTCTCCTTTACTCTTGTGTCTAGTCTTTTGTGCGCTGTTTTTCAACCATGAACCTATACCAACTCGCCCAACTTAACGTTCTACTAAGATTGTAAGGATATTGATTCACTTGTGCACCCAGGTATTTTTTGATGCACAAGCAAGCACTCAGTTTACTTTGTTGTCCTCCCGAACGAATCATATTGAAATCATGACCGATCGAGCAGTCAAAGGCCCGAATGGCTTGTGCTCGCTGTAAAGTACTCTGAGGACTTCTGGACGGGCATTAGTAGCTTACTGCTGTGCGGTAGATCGTGCTCAAGCAACTGATCTCTGTCACGAGATGGCTCGCAAGGGCATGCCATCACCCTGACCGCTCATGTGCAGCCGCATTCCAACCCGGAATCGCAGCGCATCGATCAAGCGCTGCTATGTCTACGTCGAAAAATATTTTTGCTTGCGTCATTTAGGTGCGATTTTAAATATTAGTGCGTTCTGCATGAATACTGTGCAATGTTGTACAAAACTCGCTTAATTATCGCGCTATTTTGCGTACAGCTGGGTCTACCGACGCCCGTCGCATTGCTTGTTCCACACGGAACTTGCTTACCTGGTTGATACGTTAGCAATGGTATCATATGAGTTTATCAGGCAGAGCGTAATCTAAACGAGACAAACTAGAAATGTGCATAACTGAGAGAAAAAGTGGCCAGCCAAGCACGGCGCTCGTGCTGCTGTCTTCGCTCACGACACTTCGTAGGGCTCTGCAGTAGCTTCTATGAGGGGCCTTTTAGAATGCAGTAATCTCTGCCGGGATCTCAAATAGCCCCTTGCCAGCATACCCTTCGATAGGGAGGGTCCTATATTTCTTTAAGCGTCTGGTAGGTTTTCAGTGCCAGTGGACATCACGGGCCAGGCTTGTTCTAAGTACACGAAAATATTTCTAAAGTGCATGTTTGACGGGCGCATTAAATAATTTTAACAGTTGCCAGTCGCCAATGGGCCCTGCATTGGAGTGCCGCGTACTTGGGCCTTATCTAATATAGCTTATACACAATTTCTGGCAGAGAATACAGGTGGTCAAACCGCTTTTGCCAACCAAGCCTGTCTCTTTCACCCCAGTCTTCGTGCTCCCCCGAGGTAAGATTGTTGCTAACAGCTAGGCAGAGGTCTGTTGAACGGCGGTGTAGCGAAGCATGCATATACTCGCCAAATCGGCCCGCGATGATAACACCTTCATTTCTTTTTCTTGTTTTGTCTTTTCTAAGCTCCGCTTTCGGCTAGAGTGAACTCTTTGGGATTAGAATGAGGTAGTCTAGCGATACCGGCCAACTTATATTTGTCCCAGCCGCCGCGGTGGCTGAGTGGTTATGGCGTTCGGCTGCTGACTCGGAAGACGCGGTTTCGATCCCGGCCGCGGTGGTCTAATTTCGATGGAGCCGAAATTCTAGAGGCCCGTCTACTGTGTGATGTCAGTGCACGTTAAAGAACCCCAGGTGGTCGATATTTCCGGAGCCGTTCACTACGGCGTCTCTCATAGCCTGAGTCGCTTTGGGACGTTAAACCCCAGTAAACCACAGACCTTATATTTGACCAGACGAAAGTGATGTGACGTCACTGCAACCACCGGTCGGACTGTACAACTGCCATTTTTAACTGGTAATATTTTTATCCGTAAGTTAGTTTATATCCACCCTGTAGTAAATACCCCCAACTGACGTGACGTGAGGTCTTCAGTGCCCCTTTAATAGACTATATGTCTGTTCCTCTCCACTTTCAGTCACGTTTGGTGCTTCCGACAGAAGCTTGCATGGGTTCAGTGATGTCATCGATTGATGACATTGGCTACTTGCCTACAACTGCATGCTTTATACCTTGGTATAGTTTGTTGCTGATCAAGTGTTACTAAGTAAAATTTTAAATAAAATGTTCTCCTGATGTGCGACAGATCAGGCATGACGTTAATCAACTACGATTAAACAGTACTCCTGCTCACGTGAAGAACAAAATGAAAGTGATCCTCGCAAGTTTAACTAAATTGTCGGTGGCAGCGTCACCGAGGCCGAAACTTCCCTCTTCATTTTGTTCTCACTGTCTGCACCTTCATGCGCTCTTCTTTTTCTTCAGGGACACTTCACCACAGGGAACACGTTCCTTGCTACATGCATCGCGACATCATTTCATAAAAACGAACACCAGGAGATTTCAGGGATGGGAATTTTAATAGCTGAGAGCAGATATTTCTTGCAGTGCACACTGGTGGCCTGGTCGGTGAAACATAATGGGTGTACATCTCTCTGTTCTCTTGCGTCTTGTGTCCGCGCTGGACAACTACTGAATGTTATTAAACAAGATTACTATAGGCTGGGCTCTTTAGTCGGTCATGGTCAATACTAATCGTTCGTGATTACCAGATTTTGACGGTCCTAATTATGTTGTGGTTGTTATAATGTGATAATTTTGTGACTACATTAGTCTTGTTATGTGTGTGAAGACAGCTTGTAAACTGAACTTTTCCGCACATTTCAAACGACGCCCGGAAACAGTTCATTTCCGTCCAGATGAGAGTATCTGTCATCACAGGCTCGTCGCGATTCGGGACCTTACGTCGAGGCCAGTGGTACTTCCTTCCTGATTTGGGGGCATCTGGGACAATGCTTAATGGTCACCGGCAGGGGCGTAGCCAGGGAGGGGGCTTATAGGGCTTCAGACCCCCCCCCCCCCCCCAACCCCCCGGAATTTTTTCGTACTGTCATGCATGGCCGACAAAACAACCACCGGCGCCGGCAATCATTTTGGATTTTGTCAACAATGTCTTTTTCACGTTCGAAAAAACAATTCGGCGCGAGCGTTGAGAACTCGGGCTGGATTTCGTGGCAACGCCTGTGCACGTGAAGTCACACAACGCAAGAGTCTCCACCCGAGCGCAAAGTTTCAAGGACGTTTCGATGGTGAGCAGGCTCGTAGCGGCATTGAGCGGCGGCCGCGCAATCTACGGAGAGCATAGATTTCAATTTCGAAACTATATGGGTACAAAGTTCTCATAAGCTTTTGGACGCGAAAGGTGCAGGACCAAAGTGACGAAATTCATGACCAATGTGGCAGGGCCCTCGGCGACACCATTACAAAATTTCTCCTGGGCCTTGGAATTAATATGCATCATCTTCGGGGTAAAGGTTATGATTGTGTCAGCGCGATAGCTGGCAAAACGAATGGTGTACAAACTGTCGTTCGCGAGAAATATCCAGCCGTACTATGCACACATTGTGCCGGCCAATCCCTTAACCTAGTCTGTGCGGCATGCTCCATCACAGATATCCGAAACTGGTTTGGAACACTAAACGCAACGTCGAACTTTTCCTCAAATGTCCTAACCGCTCACACGTTTTACGAGTAAGTTTGGTGTGTCCCGAGTCCACAAGGCAGCGACTTTTTGGATTATGTGAAACGCGCTGGGGGAAAAGCATTATGCAGTACTTTCATTTGTGAATCTGTTTGAACCGCTGATCGCGGCACTAGAGGAGGCATAGTTAAACGGAATAGGAAAATGTCCAGTCCAGGCAAATAGTCTATAGCGTTGACACTTTTGTCACCGGCATTCCTTGTGAGCCTGCATGTGGCGGAACATGTGTCAGCGGTGACTCTGCTGCCTCTGTCGAAGACGCTGCAGACTAGGCACATCGACATGAGCGCCGCCATTGACGACATGGTTGTGGTACAGCAGGTGATCGAAAATGACCCGCAAAAATGCGATGCTTCATTCTCAAAAATCATTGCACAAGTACAGGAACTGGCACAAAAACTCGATGTGGAAATCACCAGACGACAAGCAGATGTCTGGCAACAGGATCGTGGGAGCGTTTCATCCGAAATTGCTGAAGAATATTTCCGGAGAACTGCGTTCATTCCATTCATGGACCACGTATTAGCACAATTACACCAACGGTTCGAAAAGCACAGGACAATCTTAAAGGACTTTTCGTTCTAAAGTTCGTGTGATATTTTCTTTACGTATTAAATAGACAAAAACATGGAAGCATTGATATCGCTTATTTCTGCCACAATTTTTGGGATATAGGAACATATTCTTTCATGAAAAAATACATGTTTTGCTTGTCTTGCACGTGCATAGCGTTCAAGAATTCGTTTGCAGCATCTAGTACACAATGGCATTGCAATGTCAATACAGTTATTATTCATGTATTTTATCTCCCGACAAATTCTATACAGACGAGGCCGCGCTGCAACGTGACCCCCCCCCCCCCCCCCCCCCCAATTTCTGGCTACGTCACTGCTCACCGGACGCAAATGCCAAAGCATCGTCGTGAGAAGGGGAGAGCCGGATGCCTGCGTATTGCACACCCCGCCTCACTGTCTTCTCTGCACTACCGGTGCTTCTCCCGCTTTCGCTAAACGACGTGCGGAAACCATTAACATCTCGCCGTGCGATATCATACCGTTAATATCTCTTCCTGCGATCACCTCTCTCGAGTTTCTCACAGGGTGCACACGCACGCTCCCGCTTTACAAGTCCGTCACTCGCAGCGACAGACCACGCGACGGCGTCCACGACGTTGCAGACGACTCCAGAGCACGCCGATGGCGCGACTGGAACGGACAATTAATAAACGGGGACCCGAGCCCAGATCAGGCATAACTAAGTTTCAAGCACCAAGAACGAAAAAAAAAAAGAAGATTGAAAAAAGAGAGGACAGATCTCGAAGGACGGGAAAGCGCGTCGGCGCCTGTCTGGGCCCTGCCGGCCCGGGTCTATCCCTCCTCCCCCCACCCCTCGTCCAACCGTCCGGCCTCTTTGGAGGCAGCCAAAGCTCGCCCACGAGGCGGAGAGGGAAGAGCACTGCGTGGAATGAACGAACGACAACGACGAGCCAGATCGCTATCGCCGCGCGCTCTCTACGGAAGGCAGCACGCGTGAAAGGACTCGCCTTGTGAGCAGCTCTGTCCCTCCTTCTGCGACGGGACAGGGCAGCAAGCGACAGCAGCAGCTGGTCCCCCACCATCACAGGAGAGGACAGCGCTCGGGGCCGCGAGATTGCGCCGATAAGGAACGACGTCATGAAGACCGTTCACTTACTGATGGGACCGTTGCTCTGCTGTTCTGGCAGCAGCCGCCAGGGGGCCATCAGCACGCCTGCTTGCTAATCGCGGCTGCCTCTTTGAGGACCGCGATTGGGGAGACGCGGTGTCAGCTGTGTGTCGGTGCTCTGCCCGAGAGCAGAGACATTTTGGAGGATTAAGAGCGGGTTGTTTCTAGCTCGGTATATACTGAGCGGTGGCAACAAATCAGCCAGTTGAATGCGTCGCTGACTGCACGGAGCGGAAGGTATTTTGGTAACAACAGGACATGTATACGAGAAAACAGAACCTCGTTCTTACGTACACAAAGACGGAGATCGGGACACCACTAGAGATATGGTGCCTGGTTAGGTGATAAGGCACCACAGGCGCTGGGGTGTCTTGCACTTTAGTCTTGTTCTGTGTGTGCGCTCTGTCTGCAGTATCAAATGCCAAGAAAACTGGCTTTGCAATCGTGTCAACACCTGGTTGAAGTGAAGCCGCTCGGGACCGGGACCAAATTTCGCTATATCGAGACCTTCGCTATAACGGCACTTCATCGTGCCGCGCATTTACAATACATGCAGAGAGCGTGTTTAAAGCACAACTGGTTGATTATCACTCAGCGCACCCATTAAAATCTGAAACTCATTGCAAATACGCCATTTGTTTAACTATGCCGGTAAGGTATAATTCTTGAATCACATTTGTTACGAAACTGGGAATCAAAATATGCTCTGCGGCTAGTTTCCTGAACCGAGCAGACGCAGGCTGAACTGCCGGTCGCCCCTGCTACTTCGGCACCTCCACTGTTCCAAGTTTTGAGCGGGCCTGATAACTTCATCCGATTGATTGATTGATTAATTTATTGTAAAACATTTTATTCATCGGAAAGAGATCCGAATACCGCAGGTGCCATAACAGTTGAACTTCGCATCTGGGCAAATGAGAGCGACGATTTTTGAAGCACATCTGCCGCGTAGGAAGTGTAAAAAGTAGGTTCATCAAAGAGCGCTGCAACAGCATCGCTATCAGTACACTGTTGCGTTCCGGTGTTGTAAACATTTGAAAGCTAACCTTGACAGCTACAACCTCGGCAGCCCCTCACATAATCTTAATGCGTCTCGTCAAAGGAGGGGACAACAAAGGCGTTTTGCGCCCCGTTTCTCCCACCTCGTAGTCCCTTCCGTCTGGTCTTTTCCTAGCAGAGGGCACAGCCAAGGCTTCAAACCATGAAGTTGTGGTTTGACAAAGTGCAATATTTCGGACTTTGCTGTCACACTCCACCAATGCCTCCAAAGTCCAAGGGACAAAAACATTCATTTTCATCAAAAACGGTACGAAGTATGGAACGCTGCCAGTTGTGAGATTAATTTTAACACGTTCAGTATACGTAGTTACTAATATTTTTACTGAGCGAAATGCATTATACGTTTCCGTTCATCGACAGGAGCACCCATGTATTTACCAGCGTGCACTCCGTGCGCATAGCTCAAGCAACGTGCATGGGCGAGTAGGTGCGGGGTTTGGCTGTCCATGCTCCTTAGGTGTGCTTGGAAGAAGGTGCAGAAGATGATGAAGTGGTAGGCGAAAATACCCTGGATGAATACAGGGCTTCTACGGAAGCTTACCTTTTTACAGAGAAGTGTAACAAAAACAGTGGAAAAGTTGCCCCGCTTCATAATATCCTACTAATTCAGGCATAACATGGGAAGTTTTCCTTCGCTATGTCCGTTTATTCGCTGCACAGAGTTTGCACATGTATTGATTGCAACGAGGGATAAATTCGAACCATAGTTTGTTTTTCCCATTATGGCCTCTATGGCCTTTCCACTTCAGTGTGAGCGGATTCACTTTTGCAGTGCCTGCGTACTTCGTCACCTGCTTAGCATTACGGCGCCATGCCAGTAAATGCGAGTGGGCTCAAACATTTGATTTTTTTATATATTTCTGTTTCCAGTAGCCTGTGAGTCCTTGCATGGTTATCACCCTTAACGAAACGTTGACGAAATGTGTCATGAATGAGGTATACTAGACCCTGTGAATTCGTGACGTCAGTCTCCCAATGGTACAGTAAACACCATTGCAGTTAACTGACAAACTATCACTCTGCGCTCATTCCCGAAGGACTCGTAAAAACTTCCTTCTGTGCTCCAGAAAGCCCGAGCTTATTCGTATGGGAGACGGTCTCGAAAGAAACATCTTGAAAGACACAAGCGCGCGCAGCAAGCACATATAGGAAACACAAAACCACCACCAACGTACCCTCGCCTTTTGGTGCTTTTCCCTGACGCCGAGGGCGCCAGTGGAATGACAAACAAGCGCCATAACGCTGAGCGGTTCAGACAGCGACGCCCATTTCTCCTGCGACAACAACAGGACACAAATGCGCCCGATGGGCAGTCGGCGCGCGCGTGTCCCGCAATCCACTTTGGTGCTGCGGCAAAGCGCCCGTCTCGGCGGAAAACGCGAAACGGCAGGAACGGACGCGAGGCGGCGGCGGCGTCGCAGTGGGGGGCAGCAAACAACCACCACTGACTGCCGCTGCGAACTAATCGATCGATCATCGACGCTCTGGGGTGGGGTGAAGGCTGCTTACTGCGCGGAGAGCCGGGACGCACACACACCTGTGTGGAGGCGGGGCTTATTTCTCAGAGGCCACGCCCTTTTTCAGCCGGCAAACTCCACCCCGTGTTGGAACCCAGGCCAGCTGTTCCGCTCTCTGCCGCGCTAGTTGCGTGCAATGAGGCGCGAAGTTGCAACTCTCGGTTTGTGGCGCGCTCTGTAAAGTTCGACTTCGGTGGACCCGAGTCCCTTACTTCGCTATAGCTGTTCGTCCCGGTCGCATGCTTTTCTTGCTCTATCTGGGTCCTCCTTTTGTGCACTAAACTAATGTCAGGGGGACCCGGTACTAGTGCTCGTTATGTTTGAATTGCAAAGTTTTCTGCCTGGGGTGGAAAAATCATCAAACATAGAGCAGAAAGCGTTAAGTTCTCCTAAAGAATACGCTTTTCTTACTTCTAACGCACTGTAGCAAAACTAATGTTTGTGAGAAACGAAATCGACCCGTAAACATGATGCGGTTCGGTTTGTCTGGGAATTCATAATTTACATTCAAAGTCCACGATCATGCCTAATTTTGCCTCGGCGTCGACAAAGTAACTTCATAAGAAGGGTTCATGGAGCAGAAAACTGAAACATTTTCAAAGCAATTTTTCCTGATCCATTGTTTTTCTTCTACAATTTTTAGCTGCGTCATGTGACATCAGGACTGACACTTAAATAAGCATAAATAAGCCATAAGTAATAAGTCATATATAAGCCATGGAGGGAGGAGGTGGGGCTTATCACTAGAAGGAATGAATTGCGGAAAGAATTGTTACAAAGTTAGGAACTTGTGAACGATCATCTGCTTGGAGATAATCGGGTTCCCTTTACGTAAGCCGTTAGGATGCTGTGAAAATTAGGCCTTGTCACGACTCAATGATGGCAACCCTTTCTTTACAGATTCTTTGCTTTACGAATTTATGCCGAAGATAGAAATTAAGCTGCTCAGACATTTCATCCACTACATGCAACACTCCAAATTGCGAATCACCTCACTATCGCGGTAGCACATGCTGAAAACGACCATGAACCATCATTATGTTTTTCACGTTAATCTGTAAGTTTAATCCCATTTTCACTTTTGCATCTTATGAACATTATTTGCCGTGCAAAATTTAGTGGTTAAATATATAAAAACTATCAGATCCACATTTTTTACAATGCACAAGATAAGCATAAACGCACCGTTATACTCCAAACTACTCAACGTTGGTTTAATGGTTTAACTGCATACAATTATAGACTCGGGCCGTTTAGTTACCCTCGTCGCAAGCTGCACGCAACTTCCCTCTGCCCCTAGTACTCTCCTCCCCCTGTTCGGTGCTGCCCTCTCCCCCTCTCGCGGCGTGGGTCCCGGTGCAGGCAACGCCCGGGGAGTCGTGGCCTGGGCGCGCTTTGTGGTCGCTCCCGCTAGAGGGGGCTGCGAGCGCCTTCTGCTACGTGCGTGCGTGTTTGTGTGTGCCGCTTGCGACCGAGTCCGCTGGGTCCTGTGTGCGCGCGCGTGGCGCATGTAGCATGCTCTACGGAGTGGCGCACTCCGCTTCGGTGGTCACCGCTTCTCACCAGACGACGAGTCACCTCCACCTCTGCGGCGGCGCCGCTAACGGCAACCGGAGGAACGCCGGCGGGCGCTGCGCACCGACCAGGATTCAGCTGGCGCCGTCAAACCAGGTTCGACGGCGATTTTTCCCAAACCTGCGACCGTTTCATTCAAATGTGTCTGTTTTTCGGTTAGTGTAAGACCCCCGCCTTGCATCTCCGAGGTCCTAATATGATTAAGGAGGCGAGATTTAGAGTGCGTACATAATGCAGATACGGCAGCGAATATTATTATTGTTATTATCAGGTTTGATGACGTAAAGATCGGCGGACGAGAGAGTTGAACTGGCTAGCCTTCCTGCATCATAAAGAAAAGGAGAGGAAAAAAAGGACACAAAAATAGATACGGAGGATATTGCACACATATCAAATGCACCTGCACTAGTAAACACCACCGTCCCTCCCCCCCCCCCCCCCCCCCCCCCCCCCCCCCTTCCCGTCCCCCCTCCCCACTGCATTGCTTTTTTTTTTACGAAGCGACTAGTTGGTTGTGGCAAACGCACTTTGTTCCATGATCAAAGCAGTGATTTCACTATAGCCTCATTCGTATACCGCAGCCGTCATCATGGAAATGTGGCTCTGACTGGTGCTCGTATAGCTGCCGCCGTCAGCCTAGAGCGAAGGTGAAATTTTAAGTCAGCGCGTTAGAATAACAGACAGCTGTACTGCCGCATGACTTTTATTTAGAGCGAGTATGCTTGCTCGAACGTACGAAAAACTGCAGTGGTGGGAAAAAAATATAGACAATAATAAAGGAGCTCGGGCGCAACTTGCGTTGCACAAACCTATCTGAACGCCAGTGCTTTATCTGGAAGAGAAACGGAGGGCGGCCAATGCGTCCCTCAGCCATTTCGGCGAACATCTTCAGTTTCCCGTGTTAGTGGATCACTGCACTGCTTGCGAAAAATGGGTCCATTAATGTAGGACATATACGCGCGTTGAACGTCTTCGGTCTTTTGCACAACTTCTTATTTGAAGGTACTTGTACATTTGTTTTGTCTTACGCGTGTACAGTATTAAATGTTCTATATATTGACGCACTCGCTTTTATTGAGAGCAGGTATCAGAGGTTTTTTTTTTTTTTTTCTTGCTGGGTTGATATTTACACTGCTGCTGTACGTAAGGTGACTGTGACTATAATCAGATGTACAGTCTTTGTCAAAAGTAACCAGGCTGCACGTTTTTTTTTTTTCAGTCGTATATTAAAGTTATTATGCCAGCCCTCAAGCTCTAAATCCCTGTATGGTAAGAAGAATCCCTGTTCTCACCTTCAAAGAACTTTTTGATCTTTAGGGAAGCCGTGGGGGCTCTGCTATACGAATGAGAAGCAAACAATGCAGCCTGGTTACTTTTGTCAAAGACTGTACCTAAGCACATTTATAGCCAGGTACCCGTCCCATAGTTTCTATAAGTCTGTAAAAAAGCAAGAACAAATTGTGTTGAACTGAATCGATACGTACCTCCAACAAGAGCATCGCCGTAATTGTTCGATCGTGTGCTCAAAGAGGACAGGGCTTCTCATGGGCGTAAGCGGAAGATCCCGGGAAAAGCCACTACTCATTTGTGCCCTCGACAGCGCCATGCTTCGCTCACGGAGCATAAGCTTACACTTCAATCTCTGTCTCGTCGCTTAACCCATTGCGTTGTATAGAAATGTTTTACTGCATGTTATTTGAAAACAAAGCAACCAGGAGTACGTATTTGGTCATTCGGACATCGGTGTTCACTGATACCAGCTTGTCCCACCAAGAGAAGACTTCTATGCTGTTCGATGTCTGGAGGGCGCTGAAAGGTCCTATCGGACACGTTGAGCCTCTCAAAAAATAATGCCGCAATTTCCATTCAGCAATCACGCTGACAAAGGGCGTTACTGGTGCATCGATGTGAACACTTGCTGTCTTCGTAACACGAGAAGAGGCTACACAAGCCGATACCGGATCTCGATATACAACTGGCACGACGTCACCACGAGCATGACGTCACCTCCTGTCGCACTTGTTGTGCGTTACATTCTGTGGACCAATGCTGAACTGAAGCTTGTGAGTCACTGACTCATCTTCATTATCATTTGGTCTCTTCGTGATTGAAACGGATGTACGGTTTAATGAAACCTGACGCAAAGGACGCCTCAGTAAGCAGTCCCAACGCACCACAGTCGTGACAAAAAAAAATGCAGTGTTCTGCACATAAGGTAGTGATGTCGGTACGTTTAACCGCGCCTATGTTGTGTTCTTCAGGCTCGGCGCCGGGATGTTCTTAGCGGGGCGGTACGAAGACGGAAGGGGTTTGGAGAGTCAAATTTTGGCTTAGGCATGATGCCTCGGTGGCACCGCTTGAGTGCTTCTCGTAAAGACAAAGACGAAATCGAGCGTCGTGAGCTTAACATAACTGCTTTATACAGCGAAGAGGCCCAAAAGGAGCTGCGTTGACAGGAAGCATCCGCTTTTTCAACGACTAAAGGAAGAGCTGGGCAAAGGTTCGATGTCGCCCTTTTGGGATGGCATCCGCCACCACTCGCCTTCCCTTAGCGACACAGCTGGCTTTCCTCTCGTTATCTGGTAAGATTAGAGTATCAAATGCTGTAGTGGGACGAATAAAAGGAAATAAAATTAAAGGTTACGGCCCATATCACAAGGTGTACCAGGAGTACTATCATAATAATAGCGCATCTGCCCGCACTGCCAGTAAGTCTAGACTGCTGCTACCTAGAGACCGAGTAGACTCTCTAAACACGTCTCCGCTCAAATACCTTTTAAAATGGTCGTCGCCGAAGTATAGGTTTGGAAACGTTGTTGTAAAAAAGCATTGATAATCGGTCATTTAAAGTTAGCTCGAGTTATACACGTTGCTTATCTATGCTCGTATTTGAAGTCCTAAATTCCCGGTTAATGCTTGAAAAAGGGACTAGTTGCTGCCATCCACCTAATTGCAGTCATACGACTGCAAAGGAAATATATAAAGGATGCTAATGAGTAATTTCTCCGTTATTTCAAATCTTACTCCCATCTGGGTGGATTCTCCGAAACAGTGGACTAGTGCCTGTTTATACTTCTGGCGTTCTAGAGGTTCCTACTGAATTCATATTTAAGAGTCAAGTGCAAGCCGTCGCATGACTGCGCATTTCTATAGCAAGAGTTGTTAATGGCACATTTCGCGGTTCTGTAGCGTCGGCGCTACACCACGCCTCGTTGATTGGTCAGCGTGAAGTGACGCGTCACGCACGACCTCGCTACAAAGTACCACGGCAACACACCACGATGAGTGGTCCGAACACAGCGACGATAAAAGGAAATCATAGCGGCGTCACGTCTGTTCTTTTAGAGGAGAGCAAAATTCACCGGGATACCTAATTCTATTCTGTGTTGGCAATGTGATAGCGTTGACCGGACGTGACGTCACCTCATTCCAGCCAATGGGAATGCTGCCGTCTCGTTACGTCACTTTCATCGAGCCAATGGGAATGCTCCCGTCTCGTGACGCCACTTTCCTCCAGCCAATGGGTGATTTTTTTGGCCGACGACGCATTTTGGACCCACGGGGCTTCAAATGCTAATATTACACTCAGCACCGCTAGCAGCTGTCGCTGGATCTCGCGTTACATACAGTGATAACCGCCGTGGGAGTTTTTTGTTTATCCCTCTAAAAACCCATTGAAAGACCACTCGCACCAATGGCCAAGGGCTGTGGGGTTTCGCATTCTGTGCCGCTCACAGCAGTCTGCTATGGGCCTATTGCATATTTATGCTGACCAGCGACAGGCACGCTACCTTGGGGAATGTTCGGAATCCAACACCGGTTTCAAGGCCAGGCTAGTAGTGGCTCTGTTCTCTCATGAGCGTCGACGTCTGGCGTAACGCATCACGCGACCAGCGCGGCTCACGTCACGTTATTCTTCAAGTGCTAACAAGTGCTAACCGCTAACCTCTAAAGAATGGAATTCCCTACCCGCATCATTAACTAGCATCACTGATACAACTCAATTTAGAAGAATACTTGCCACTGTGATTACATAATGATCGCTTTTGTATTTTATTGTGGTGTTGTGTTCTCCACCTTCTAGTATTGTTCTTAAACTATTTTATTAATCTGTTCCGAGTTAATTTTGCTCACTTCTTTTTACTTTGCCTCAGTTGTTCTGTAGTTTTGTATGAATTGTGCTTTGTTTACTTTTTTCTTGTTATCAACTGCCCTTCCCCTCTGAAATGTACTTTGTACCCTGAGGGTATCACAAATAAATAAATAAATAAATAAATAAATAAATAAATAAATAAATAAATAAGTGGCAATCACAGGCAGTGCAGAGCCGTCCAAGCATGCTGCTCACAGGTGTTGATGGAGGCTCTTCATTTAACCGCAAATTGCAAGAGCACTATCATTTGCGCTAGTCAACTTTATAACGTGAGAGCATGATCGTAGAGAATCCCCCCTCCCCACCAACCAAAAAAAAAAAAAGAAACACTGAGAAAATGAAAATAAACGAGACATACAAGCGCTGCACCAATTGCGATTAAATATGCTGCTGCCATGCCCAACGCATGAGACTAAGGAAAGCTAATTGACGTGAACGTTCATGTAATTAAGACTGCCGTAAATAAAAGATTAAGCAAATTTTCAATCATCATTTGCACGGCTATGTCGAAAGAGAAGTCATTAAACAGCTACAAAATGAGGCTGTCTGAGGAAATGAGGACTAAATAAATGGATTAAGCACATTCTACGTAAAACATCTGCGTTGGTCACGGAAGTATTGCAGTACACTTCGCCATATATTCGCCATATTGGAAATACGGAACCTATGGCCACTACAATAAATGCTTTTAGGTTGTTCGAAATAGTTCCCATAAAACAGATTTATGAATTCCATTTGCTAAAGATATTCTATTTTCCCTTTCCTGCAGTTACTAACCACATAGCCTCAATGGCTGGTTTACAGCGCCGGGCCACTAATATAACCACTAGAAATCTGGATATATGGGGAATTCCTCGTTTCCGTATATTTTACAAACGCCGATCTTTAGCTCACTATCTTCCAGCATTGCTTAACAAATTCATACACATAGCAGGCTTGCACCGAAGAGAGCTCAGGTCTTTGTTTTTGGAACTGTAGGAAGCTATATGCTGTCTTACGTGCGTTCACTGTTAATAATGTAATTACTTGATTTCCAGTCAATTATTTTCTTTTATAATGCTCAATGTTGTTAACGTTTTTTTGGAGTTCAAAAAAGCATTATGTTGTCGCGTGTGCTTACTGTTTTAGGATGCAATTACTAGATTTTTGATCCAGTTTTTTTCGTTTGTACTGTCCAACGTTTATTTCACGTTTTGAATTTTTTCAACTCTTTATTTGATGAATATTTGTGCTGTATCTATTGGTGCTATAGCTGTGCTTCTTTTCGACTGCTACTGCCTTGTAGTGGTCTCTTGGGCCCCAGCCAAGATGCTTGAGCAGCTTTTAGCCCAGGGGACCATCCAGGTTCTTTTTCTGGGAAAACAAAATTGATTGATTGATTGATTGATTGATTGGTTGATTGATTGATTGATCGATCGATTGATTGATTGATTGATTGATTGAATCGTTATACTACATAACAGCCTCGTATGTAGTGAAGGTCTAGATGCAATCTTGAAATGCTCTAGCAGGTGGGCTTGTAGCATTTTGATGTCATTTTCGTTGCCGGGGAAAGAAATAAATAATTAAATAGAAAGTTGCAGCAAAGAAAACTCAAGAGTATCAAATTCCGCAGTATTGGCCAGGTTTCTTAGTGATTAACTCATGACCTACAGAGAAACTATGCTCAAGCAGCAGGATAATAAAGTAGTCAAAAAAGGCGTGGCACAGAGAATCCCTACAGGCAGACCTAAATGAAGTGCGAAACTTGTGTTTGAAGTGGCTGATGACGCTCAACCCTAAAAGAAATGCACGTATATGTCTTTTCACGAGCGTCGAAATCCTTTTGTTTTCCAATACACAATTTCTAATGCCCCAGTTGACCTCGCAATGCCCTACAAATAATTAGGTAGCACCGTTTCTAATGATTTATCCTTAAGTTTGCATGTGACTAAACTGATATCATCGGCTAATAAAACACTTGATTTCTTAAAACGTCACCTGCGGTATGCTCCTCAACATGTAAGACTGCAAGCATATATTTCACTCATCAGAACTAAACTGAAAATATGCATCGGCCATCTGGAACCCTCATCAAGCATATATACCTGACAAATGCCCTCTAAGCTGTACAAAAACAGTCACCAAATTCATTCACTCCTCGTGCTCATGCGACGTTAGCATATCATCACTAAAATTGCCATCAGGTTTTCGTAATCTTTCTGGTCGCCGTCACACTGCCAGTCTTGTATTGTTTCGCAAGTTTTTTTTATTCGCCGCTCAGTCAAGAACCCTATCATCTGCGCACCCCCGCCACACAGATCTTATCGCGTAGGTCACCCTCTTCAAGTTATGCGCCCGCGTGCATTAGCAAATGATTAAAGTAGCCTTTCCACCATATCGCTTCCATAACCTGCCCATCAACATTTAATGCTGATGTAAGCAACTGCACCTTGTAAATCACACCCCTTATGTAACATCTCACAAGGGGTATTTAAGGAAAATGATGTGATGCGATGAAACTGCATACCACGGCTACGAGAAGTCCCGACAAGACCTTCGTCACTAACAGTCGGTACGCGCATGAGAGTTTTACACGCAGTACAACATGCGGAATCCATGAATCCGGAGTCGCCGCGGGTATTTGACGTTTACACGCAAAGCTCTTGCCAAATCCCTGTCTTAGGTGAATCCCACACGCTTCTCACCCCAGAAGGTCACTCATCGCTCCATGCTTACTCCATATTCAAGTTTCAAGTCCAGTGATGCACAGAAATATGCATTTTCTGCCGACGGAAGACTGCGCGCGTCACTTTACGCGGGCAACTAAAAAACCGAAGCTAACATGGCGTTTTCAATTACTCCGTCAGGATACGAAGGCAGTTCCAAAGGAACAAAATTTCCCTTCGACTACTGCCCGCCGAGGGATCAATAACCCGGTTGCTCTTGAAAGCTGATGGAGGCGAGATTGACAGCACACAAGTGCCCAGTGGAAACCCTGGATAAAAGTTGGTTCAAGGCGGCAGTAGAGAAGGATCTAGTTCAAGTGGATTACGATTAAACTTTCGGCTTAGGGAAAGGAAGACGGAGCCATCCACGTCAAGCCAAGCCAAGCGCTCGACGCTCTACGGACTCCGGACCCCTGAGGGTCCAAGGGCGCGTCTAATGAAGTGCTGCTCTCGGCTCGAGGGGGCGGTTCAATCGGTAGTCATTACGGTTTTGGGGAGTGGAAAATCCCTGCTCCATATATTCCCCCGCGATGTTCTAGCGAAGGCGGCGCACGGCGGCTGAAAAGGAAGGGGGGACCGGTGGCCCGGAAAGCGGCCACAATGGGACTGCGGGCATGGTGGCGTCGGGGCTGGAGGCTGAGGGTAGGCAACTACAAACAGCCGGTACATCGGTCTCTCTTCTCTCTTTGGGGAGAGCTCCCGCTGAGTTTGGCGTCCGCGACAGGACAGGGCACGGTTCGCCTTCTGCGTTTAGTTTGTTTTGGCAATCTTTTGGCTGGATGTTCGAATCGCTGGATGTCACGGGGGCAGCCGAGCGGAAGGAAGGATGGGAGCAACAAAAAAATGGAGAGAATGGGGTGCCGCCCGTACGAGGGGGCGCGATCCCGGTCTCAGTGGGTGCACTCACGGACGAGGAAGCACGGAAAAGCATGCCCCTGTTTCCCCTCAGTCTTCCCTCTTTTCGGGCCTCCATTGTGGTCGCAGCCGCGGCGCGGGACTGTCGTCCGCTCCGTGTTCACTGTCGTCTGCTGCGGCGCAGACGACGACAGACAGACATGGCGGACTGGCCGCTGTTGTGCCGCGGTTCCTGAATTCGCATCATCGCGCTTCGAGAGGCCGACGTAAGCGAGGTGACTGGTCAGTCGGGCACGAAGCGTGGAGAAAAACTCGCGCTGTCAGCCATTGTCTATTATTTATTTCTATTCTGTTTCTTTTCCTTGATTCCTTCCCGAAGTTCAGCGTCATGGTATGTGGTTCGATGGATGCGACCTTCCGGAACGTTGCCCTTGGAAGGTCAGGAAAGTGGCCCGAATAGATGGGGATTGTGTGCGGTGGAAGTGGCTATAAGCGCCTGTGCAAGTCACTGGCAGTGCTTTCCTGCGCATGATAAAGAAAATAAGTAGAAAGAGAAAAAGAAAAACTTGAAAGTAGGGTCAGTTTTGAAGAGGATCAAGATTTGAATTTAGATTTGGGACGTCATTTCTCGCTAACCGCCATGCGCCAAAAATGCAGGAAGGCTGAAATAAAAGAAAAATGAATAGAACGAAAGTGAACAAGCCCAAAGAGAAGCGGCGCAAGTGAATAAAAATTGCCAAGCATTGAAAAACGTGTGGAGTTCACAGCGGTACCGAAAAGACCGACCTGGATTTAGGTTAGAGGGAAAGCCTTGACGAGCTAATTTTACTTTTTTTTCTTTATGGTGTAGCATTCACTCTGATCGAACACAGCTGAAACTCCACTAAGTTGTCTAGGAGGCATGCTATACCTGGACAGAGTTAAACGTTATTTGTATTTTCTTAGGGGGTGGCTAGCTAAGGCGCCTAAGCTGATACCGATAGCAGAATGAGAGCGGCACGCCTCTTAACACAGTATTTCTGACGCAAGGAAATGTGACCACATGCATAAAGCCACACCTAATGTGCATACATCCTGGTACCTTCTGCTAACCTATTCATCCATCGTGAATGATAAAAGAGAAGACCAAAAACCTGTAAATGGAATCGACTATTTAAAAGAAAGGGATTGTTATGGTTGCCTGCGCTAAACAACTCAGTTTGAAGGATGTAGCTAACGTTTCATATGTGCTTTTTGCACAAATGCTTCTTCAGAAAAACGTAAAGCCGAATGAGTCTGAAGTTTTTGACGATTTCAAGCGGCACAGACGACAACTCGCTTTTTCTCGCCTTATGGAAAACTGAGAATAAGGCCTGTGTGAATAGTGTAACTCATTGTCATCATTAGCCTGACTACGCCCACTGCAGGGCAAAGGCCTCTCCCATGTCTCTCCAATTAACCCTGTCCTTTGCCAGCTGCGGCCCCTCTATCCCCGAAAACTTCTTAATCTCATCCGGCCACCTAACTTTCTGCCGCCCCCTGCTACGCTTGCCTTCTCTTGGCATTCACTCTGTTACCCTTAAGGACCAGCGGTTATCTTGCCTTCGCGTTACATGCCCTGCCCAATCCCATTTCTTCCTCTTGATTTCGACTACGTTGTCATTAACCCGTGTTTGCTCCCTGACTCACTTGCAGCGCCTCGCTACCAGTTGTAAACTGCTGTTCCCTATGCTAGCTACTCGCGTATACTCGACGCGTGAGAGACCCAGTCGCCGACAGATCTGCTATCGACAAGCCTCGCGTTGCTGTCACAGGTCGGGTAGCCAAGCCACTCGCCTTTGAAACACCTCAACCACTGTACTTACGCTTGCGTCAACAAAAAACGTCGTCACAAGATCAAGCTCCGAGCCACCAACCTCAAGGAACCCGCTTCCAAGCATTGTGGCTTAGCTGCCGTACCAGCAACACGCGTCGTGGAAGAGGGGGGTTGCGCCAAAAGTGGAGCGCAGTGGCAGAACTCCGGCCTGTCGAGGGCTCACGCGGACCCCCCCCCCCCCCCCAGAAGGAGAGAGAGAGAGGGGTGCAGGGGAAGGGAAGAGAGAAGGATAGAGAGAGAGAGAATGGCAGCCGATCGCCATTGACTCTTCGGGTTCGACGGCTCAATCGCTCAGCAAGCGCTAGTCATGTTCCCGCTGGAGGGCAGAAAAAGACTACGCTGCAAAGGTAAAATGTGCACCAACACGCGAACACATACACGAGGCAAGAAGGATAGATTGAAAAGCGGGCCCGGCTGCGGAGTGCGCTGTTTGCTCAGCGCCTGGGCGGGCCTAATGAGGGCTCTTCACACGCCCACGGCGGCACCCCACAATCGCAAGGAGGAGCTCCCGCAGCGTAGACGCGCTCGCACAACGAGCGGCAGCGGGGGGTTTACTCTGAACCGTGTGCATACACGCGCACGCTGCGCTGCTCACCATGAAAATAAAACTCTCCAGCGCAAAGGAGGCTACACCGCGCTCAGGCGGCCGCGATATAGTACAGTGCTCTCTAGAACGCATAGAGACTGCTCTTTGAAAAAGGGCAGGTCAATCGTTGCTATACGAATGCACATTGATTCGTCACGTTAGAAACTAAATATACAAATAATCAGTATGAACTGACGCTTCCGACTTCGAAGTGTCGTCTGCTGGCGCTATGGGGAGCAGACGATCACTTTGACAACATGGGTTCGGCTGCGTATTTATTGTTTAGCGATCACAGCGAAATTAGTCTGGTCTAAGAAAAGAAGAAAAAAGAAAGCTGCAGCAGCAAGACGCATGAGAAATGGTTTCATTTGGTTTTATGGGGTTTAACGTCCCAAAGCGACTCAGGCTATGAGAGAAATGCATGAAAGAAGTTTCTTCTTTCGACAGCTATGGACCTATACTCATCTATATCGGCCTTTTAGCTTTAAAAAAAGTCTAATTGCATGTCTGCTTGTCGTGGACGTTTAGTGCGGAGTGACTTAATACTTACCATTTTAGTGTACACTCAGCGAACTGTTTGCAGCGAACAGGTATTCGACACTCGCATGACCCGTTGACGACGACTTTGTAGCCTTCAGGGCGCTGCATGCTTTTAGAGAGACAGGGGATACAGATGTATAGCCACGCATACAACGACGCATTCAGAAAGTGAGGCCGCACGCGGGGGACGAGCACTTCCAGCAAGGATTCGAATGGAGCCGTTTTTCAGCTGACACACCGCCGTGCGTCTGCCCGGTCTGCCCCTCGTGGGTACACAGAATGGAAAGCATGTGCTCGAAAAGCGGTCGCGGAGGGCGTGACTGCTCTTTGTCGGCAAGAAAGAGCCGCCAACGAGCCGCGAAGCGCTGCGTTTGAGCAACTGCAACGAAGGTGGAGAGAGAACCTCGGATCGATGTCGCTTCCTCGGTGCGTAGACGGAACACCAAGTCTGTATGATGATGAGTTCGACGCTGTCGGGAAGCGAGTTAGCTGTTGCCTTAAAGAGTGGGAACCCCTTTTTTTTTTTTCAGGCCGTACTGCGAACGAAGTCTTTGTCGCCTAGAAGCCTACTAATAGTCAGTCGAGCAGAGAGTTGCTCGAATATGCGTGGTAGTATGCTGAAGAGCAGTTTCACCGATGACGCAAAATACGAACTTATCTCTTATACACGCAACTGCGCTAAACGTGCAGTTCGCTTAAGTCAAATTCATCAGCTGAAGCATCCGCTATAACGACAACCATTTGCTTTGACAGGAATCTTGGCAATTGTGCACCGTTCTGACACAGTGATGCTGAAAGTGGAAGACGAGTTACATGCGCCTCAGCGCAGTATAGATGTATAAAACAACACACGACACGTTGCTGACTGCACGTCACGCTGGCTACCCCGATTGTGCTATGCGCGGCCTGAGTACTTTTGTCAAGGGCCGCACTTCAACAGTCACCGCTCCTCACGTTCCCTGCGCTCTTCCCGCCTACAGTTTGGGCGTATCCCGCTGAAGAAGCCTCTTTCCCCATTTTCCGCAAACGCGCCCTTTCTTTTCCTCTTACAAAGTGGGTCCGTTGCCTCCCGCGAGGCCACGCCACCCAGGGCACGCGAAGTGTGCTGCACCGCACGCAGAAACGCTGTGTGGCGAAGCCGCCACGCGTCGCAACGGGGTAGCACTGCGCAAACCTCTGACAACAACGCTGGATGACATAACCACAGTGCTGGTATGTGTGGCTGCGGCGCTCTGCGGCCAAACAACAGCTCAAGCGGGTTAGATTAATGACCACGGAGGCGACACTCCTACTCGCTGTCTCTCCACGTTCGGGTCATCCGTGGTGGCGGCAGTTATTGTAACGTCTCTCAATTGATACTCAGCCCATACTCCGCGGGCCAAACGTAGAATGTAGTAATGTGGCAATGATTTTTTCTTCAGATCACTTAATTATAACCTGCACGGCGGCTATTGCCATAAAACTGAAACTTACGGAGAGCACTCCCGTAACATTTTGAAGCTCAAGATGCTGGAAAGTTAAAGAAAAAAAAAAAACTCGTAGGTAAAGTTACCGCTTTATAACGCGAGACGCAGCAACAGCTGTTCGCGGTAGTCAATATAATACTGTTTATTCAAAACCATTTGTCTTCTTCTGTAGTAGAGTGCGCGTGACGTCACTACGCTGTAACTCGTGACGTCACTGCGTTCCACCTCTCAGCGTGGTGCATCGCCATGGGGTCGTGCGGGGCTCACTGCATGCCGAACAATCAACGCAGAGCGGGGCACCTGATTCGCTATTCCTCTCCATCGCCTGCGCTCGGACTCCCGCGTGTTACGCCGACTGCGCATAACCGGGAAACGTGCCAATAACAGCTGTAGGTGCAAAATATGTCCTCTAATTAGATTTGGACCCGCGCTGAAGCAGTAGGTCGTCGATATTGTGTAATCTTTTTGTGCAACCGTTCATGGCAGTACCATGATGACATCGGCGAGGGTTAAGACCACTTCCACTCCGGAATTGATCGGCCTAAGTTGAAGTTTCATAATTGAAGCGATTAATGAGAGCATGGACACCTGACTCACAACGGAGAGAAAAAAAAGACGACTAGAATGAACCCAGAAGAAATGAATGGGTAATGAAAAAGGCTGAAGGTGCTTTTTTTTTTTTTTGCCATCGCGCCTTTGCGATTTTTTGTACAAACCGAAAATAGAGGCAAGAGGCACGCAGGGTAGAAGTGACGCAGTCGCATTAATTAATAAAAGTAAGCGATATATTCCGCTGTGCTGTGCTCGAGGTCGGTGTCGATATAAAACTTATCCGCAGCCTTCCACTAATACGCTCTAAGTAATAGTCCACAGTGCATGCAGATTTGCAGCTTATGCAGGCAGCCAGTCCGTCTCTAGCTGGCTAGAAATACGAGGTGGTAAATCTGTCGCAGTTGATTTAAGCGACGGCGTCTACCTTTAATACATACGAGAGCTTGGAAACCTCGCATGAACTCACGTAAGAAACGACCTTGTAGGAAGTGGAATGGAGAGGGGGGTGTATTTGAGTGGAAAGCGCGTAACAGGCGCCAAACTGATTGACCCCTCTCTTGTCGCCAACCGGGACCGATTAGAAAGCGGGCAACATAGCGAACAATAAAAACAGCGCTCGGCTTCACAGCTTTCGAAGCAATTAGCGCGGGAACTCCGACAACGCGAGAGGGCGCGATCGGTGCGGAGAAAACCAAGGTAGCAATAAGGAGAGAGTTAGCTCAAGAAGAGGACGGTGGAGAGAGTGTGAAGACCTCCTCGCCTTGTCTGGACAGCTGGCGCGCATGCTCGACGCGGCCTCCCTAGGTGGCGTTGGCATGCTCCGGTGGGCGGGCAGACAGGGAAGCCCGCCTCCTCTCCATCTCTCTTTCTCCCTCTGCTGCTTGGCGGCTCGGGATAGCTTTTCCTCTCTCCCCCTCGTTTTCTCGGGAAGCTGTGCGTCCACTTTTCGTTACGCGCGAATGCGACCGCTTACTTACCGTGCTAAATGGTGCTTGCCGGTGATGCCGCTGCGCGGGTCTCACTCGTAGCACTCATCGGTTAATGTTGTGGTGGTGGTGGTGGTGGTGGAAACGTTTATTGCCAATGATGTAGCCCCCTACATGGCATTTGGATGCCTCCTCAATGTGAGGAGGAGGCACCCTTACAACGCGAAGGATAGCCCCTGGAGCGCAATCCTTCGGTGAGCGCTGGAGATGATCCGGCGCTGGTCTTGAGCGGACGAGCTGGTCAGAAGAGACTACCAGTAAGACTCCGCGCGGTTGGTGATGGGGGATGAGGGAAGGTGGGGCACGTGAGGAGGGTGTGTTGTGAGACCTGATAACTTCGAACATCGTTTTCGACGCGCTCCTGCGAAGCACAGCCAACTCTTCTTGTTATAGATAAAAAAGGGCATGGTTGGTTTCATCCTCGGTGATGTCACGCTATAGTGTGAGGTGGACGTATATCGTACCTCCCCATGGAAGTGGTTTCAAGCGGCCGACGCGATGTATATCAGAGCTAAAACATATAGTGGCGACAGAAATATGCCTTATTTTATTATAGCGTATTTTCCCCACAAGCGAGGGAGAGCAGCACGGCCTAATAACACTGCCAGAGAAGAATACATGAGAATGTCGTTATTTCTGCACGAATATATCCGTTTCGATGCTTGGTCAGTCAGCTGACTAATGAATCGAAGGCAGTAATCGGATTCGTTCATACTAAAGAATCATGAAAAAAAAATACTCGAGAAATATTCTTTTTAAGGTCGCTCAAATGTTTAAGGGAATCCCCCAAGGTTGAGTAGATTTGTACCTTACAGGGGAGTAATTACTCCTTGACATCCACCCAAGCACAGCCAACGGCTACAAATGAAAGCTAAACAGCTTTCTCAGAAACTTCGCAGTTAAAGAAAAAATTCGTCCAGGGTTCGAACCCAGGACCACCGCTTCACCGCAGGACGAATTTTTCTTTAACTCGAAGTTTCTGAGAAAGCTGTTTAGCCTTCCTCTGTAGCCGTTGGCTGCGCTTGGGTGGATGTCAATTAGTAATTCTTTTCAACGGTATGCGAATAGCACCATTTCAAAACCGAATAGAATGCAAATAGTATAGCTAAAGCCTGAATCGAATAAGAATCGAAGAGCGCAAACCGAAAGCAATACGAATCTAATAGCGATAAATCAAAGGGAATACTAATCGAATATATCCACGCATATTGGCTACTGCGCGAATGTTGCTACAAAGCAAATAATTGCGCTAAACAGCTAAGCGCTAGCGGTGGCAATGCAGTACGATGCTATGATTTCATTTTTATTTTACAAGCCCTGGGAATCGTACGATTCCCGGCTGACACAAAGGGTGCAGCCATAGAATTCAATCCTTTCGATGCAATCCTGCACCTTAAGAGGTACAGCTATATAGATGTCGAAAGATACAGCACTGCTCTCCACAACGGGGTGTCATTACGTTAGCTCTCTTACCGCCATGCCACGTGTGGCAGCATTGGATTGCACTCAAAGGATCGGAGAGCGGGTATCAGGGCAGGCTTAGCTCGACCTGTCAAAACCCTGACGCGTTGACCCGTCTTGCAGGCCGCATGCAAGAGCATTATGAACGCTCCCTCCCGCACAAATGGACTGCGTCGCTGTGCTGGACCTTTCGTGACATACAAAACAGCGCTAAAGCACGCAAGGACAAGAAAGAACAAACACGAGAGCTAATGTTATACTTAAAAACGAAGAACCGCGCAAAAACACGGGAGATACGTGTGAGTAATGTTATGCGTTTTGTACGTCATGTGCCACTAAAGCTCGCCCAAACTGCCACCTTACTATGCTGAAGCCTTCATTCCGCGCAGACCGATCGCAGTAACATGCTGTACGGTTTCGGTGTGGGCTCTGTGCCTTATTCGAACTTGTGACAATTGTTCGAAAAATATTGGAAAACTCGAGAGCATGTTCGGTTCTTTTCGAATAATTTTTAACATTGACTATTTGATTCGTTTTAGGCGAATCGAATTGGAGGATATTCCACTCGCAAGTCGAAAGTTTCGAATATTCACACACCTCTACACTTCGAGATTAAGATCTGCATCTGTACATATCAGTGCGCAGTGAAGCAGAAATTAGGTGGAACCTTGGGAGCTCCAAGTGCATCACTTAGGCTGACATTATCATTAAAATTATAAGTTGTAGTTTGAAGCGCCGATCAGAGCATTAAACACGTGATGACGTCTTTCGCATCTCATAAAAAGCTAGAACGTATCTATACCGAGTCGGCTCACAAGCTGCCGAACGCAGCTTTCAACGTAGCTGAAGCCGCGGAGAGAGCTTTCTGCGCAGCCATTCACAGCACTGTAAAGCATAAAACTACAGAACAAAAAAAAAACACACACACACAGTGAGTCATTCGCGCTTTGTGCCGCATTTCGTGGGTGCCCTTCACTGAGAGCAGAGGAAAGGAGACATTTGGTTGGATCAGTAAAGGTTTTGTTGACATCGTGAGGAGCGTGTATATTAACACGACAAAAGTACATGGGCCCCAATGGGCTCTGTGCATTTTAATCTTGTTGTTCGTCCGAAAAGCGAATTTCCATTTTATAATGGCGTAAAAACAATGAAAATGTATTGTCCCCAGAGTTGTCCGTATTAACGGCACCTTAGTAACTTCCGCCAGGGTAATGACACGTTGACGAAGATGGTAAACGTTAATGGGAAGGAAGGATGGGTGCGTGCCGTTTCCACTTTGTGCAAAGAGAAACATCGTTAACCACTGATATATGGTGTCGCCAGCAGAACCTGCGCCGTGGCAGTGCATGCTCGGAGTTTTCGGGGAAACTTCGTTTCAGGCTGAGTCCAGTTTCGAGAATAAGGAGAGGCCACTAGTGGCTTCAACGGTCCCTTCTTTCGGAAGTCCTAGAATTTAAAAAAGAACGAAAAAAAAGAACCGAACGGTCGAGCCAGGCTGCCGCCGCTGGGTTTTTGTTGCTTGGATTCTTCAAAGACAGCGGCCGCAGAAGTAGGTGACACACAGACCTGATGCCGCTCAAGGTCAGCAGATTTTACTGGAAGGGGAAGAGGCGAAAACAAGATAAAATAAAGAAACGGCCGGCGCACAAACAGAGCTGCTGTCCCAACGGGGGCTGGGACAAACTGCTAAACTCCGAGGCTGCCCCCCCCCCCCCCCCAAACAGCGCAGCAAGCAGCAACAACAAAGGGAGGGAGACCCGACCGAAGGCAAGACAGAAACAAAACGCATTCCTCTCCCTCCTCGGCGGTCCAGATGTTCGCGCTCTGCCTCGACTCCGGAGTGCACGGGGCCCCGGCGTTTTTGCCACCACTTGCCACTCCTTCGCTGGTTGAAGGAGGCAGAGGCTTTTTCTTTCCGCGAACGATGGGTCGAGGGAGGAGTGAGAGGAGAGACAGAGAGAGAGGCGCCCATTAGCAGCGATGCTCGTCGCTGCCTGGAGGAGGGAAGGAAATGCCTACCAGGCCGGGGGCTTCAGCACGGGTTTTCGTCGTCGTGGTGGGGTCGACGGCGGCAGACCGAGTGCCGCTCTCTTTCGAGGGCGAGGGGAAAGGAGAGACGCGACCATCCCAACTCTCCTCCCTCGACTAGACTTTGAAGAAACCACTGCACCGAGGGCGCAAGGGAATCACCGCAGCTCCTCTGCCGTCCTCCGAGACACTCCAGTAAGGTGGCTGGCGGCATGTGGAGACTGGCGGGGAGTCCCAGCGGTTAGTCGGAGTCGCAGGAGAGGAGGATGCTGTCCGTGTCGGATCGGGACGGTGCTCTGCTGACGCCGCCGCAGTTCTCTCAAGACAGGCTGCCCTGGAGATCGCGTAGCCGTGAGCAGAATGGAACGTGGAATCCCAAGAGCTGAGGGGCAGCCTGCGGTGGTTTACTGTGCGGATTTCCAGGTATAGACTCCTAGGATGGACTACGTGACTGCTCGCTTTCCCGCTGGTCTACTGTGGAGAAGAGGCAGACTTCGGTAGCCGTGTACAAAGCCTTTTACAAATCGGAGCGCTCACCATTCTGTTCCGTGGCTTCTTCACAGTGACTGCGTCAATAGCTTTGTAGTCAGCACATTGGAGTGTATTCTGGGGATGCGGTGATTTTTGTTAACCTCACTTGTGAGGTGGCTGGTTTTCTAGGAGTTACGCGGAAAAGTGTGTCGAACAAACGGCTGGAAAAACAGTACGATGGAAAAGATTCGGCCTAGCTGCAGGAACGACGCAAGCAGCGTCGTGACGCCCATTCAGTGATAACTGTTTGAAATCGCCCAGCGTTTCTCATCAGGAAGAGAAACATGATTGTAAACAGATTCTCCAGGACTACGTGACAGGAAGGACATATGTGAAATGAAAGATATTTCTTGTCCAGAACTGGAGTCTGCTGACACAGGCTGACGCCTTACTCCTTGCGCTTTCCAGCGGAACATTGGATTGTCAAGCAGACCGGCAACTTATGCAGTAACTTTCTGAGCTGATCGTTTCACGCTTCTTTCCTTGTCAGCATGGCAGCCAAAGATGGCAGCGCTCCTACAAAGCTGATGTCTTAAAACAACTGCGACCAAGTCTGAAAAAAAAAAAAGAGCACAATCCCGTGCCTGGGATACAGCTTTAACGCGTGAGCTCCCGATTCTTCCTGGATGCCGACTTGAACAAGTGGAGAAAGTGCTTCCTTTTTTTTTTTTGTATGCCTGACCCAATCACAAGGATCTTCATGAAGTGCTTGTTATTAGAGCTTTCCAATAGGCGCGTGTTTCCATGCGCGTGATTTGCAGTGTCGTCTTCGCATTCTGAGCCCAGTTGGAAGAAACGTTATACCGTGCTCTGAGTGTTGACGCCAGTTCTGAGCGCCGCGGTGGTTTTCCAAAAAGCAGTGCTTCTGAAAGAGAGAGAGAGAGAGAAAAAAAAGCGGAAGCAGTAGCCACAAGGAAGCAACGGCAATGAACATCCTAAGACGAGTGCCCGGATGAAACACCCTCAGAGCGGAGAAGGCAGAGCTGACAACTCTAGAAAGACAACAGACAAGCGCCTGGATATTGCGAGGACATCCTGAGGCAAAAAATAGCGTTGCAGAAGACGAACAACCGAAGAAGCCAAAAGGAGCAGTGTCATATCGAAGTTTGAGTTTGGCACTGAAGAAACATGGCGAGCAAGTGTGCGCCGTCTACCCCAGCGGCGCTCGCGGGAGGGACAGTGGTCGTCAAGAAGGAATCTTTGACCCCGGGGCTGTTCGCCAGCGCATCGGCGGTGGGAGGGAGGCCGGTGGTCGTCAAGAAAGAGCTCATGCCGTTCGCCTTCGGCTGCGGCTGCGGCGCGGCGCGATCATCGCACGACGCGACGCCAACGGCGGCGGCGCGCCGAGCCGTCGTCGGCAGCGGCGGCGGGATCGCGTTGCCGCTGACGTCCTCCCCTTCGGGCCGAGAGTGGAGCCTGCCCAGGGGCCGAGCCTTCGGCGCCGAGCTAGCGTTCATTCGCCTGAGGGCGCATTCGTCAACGGAACCCGTCCACAGGCGGGACATGGTCGATTTGGAGGAGTCCGAACCACAGGTAAGAGAAAGGCAGCAGTCCTGGCGGACCACACCACGCGCATCGCCTTGCGCACTGATTTTTCTTTCTCCTTCTGCTTCTCACTTTCCCACCCTTCACTCTTCGCTTTAACTTGCACCCCCCCCCCCCCCCCCCCCCCCCCTGTCGTCAAAACCCCCCTTCACATATGCCCCGGTGGTCTGCCTCGTATATTGAAGCAGTGGTTGCGATACCGTGATGGCGGACGCACCCACGTCTGCGAGCCACGGTGGACTAAGCCATGTCTGTGCGCGCGACTTGTAATGCCACCTGTTGCTCAGAATTCCAACTCTTCCAGATTGCGACCGCTGTGATTTTTCACGTATGCGCTCAGCACCGCGTTCGCCGAAGGCGGCTGCCAGTTACGCAACACGGTCTCCGAGACTCGGCCGTAGCGGCCTACCGTAGGTGCGCAGATATCCGGATCGAACAGGTGGTCGCCCCACTGGGTTCGAGTTACTTGCGGCTGCCGTAACCGCTCGCTGTCGATCTTGGAGTGCTGTTACACGCTTCTAGTGCGGAAAAAAAAAGAACCCCTTCCAACACACTCGCCTCACGGGGGCTTAAACATCGTATACTGAGGACTTTAGTTGATAAATATCATCTGGTGGCCTCGAAGACACTGGAAAATTTTTGATATATGGTCCACTTCGTTATATTCGATCGCTAATCTGTGTAATCGAAGTACTAGGTACGACTTGATTAGTGCCTGAGAATTTTTTACCAGAATCCTTAACATTGCGGCCTTTCTGGGGCTGTTTACTCTCTTCTCGTCCTCTTTTTTTTGTTCTTTTTGCCCCGCGTGCCAATGACTCCTGCGGTGACGTTGATTTGCTTGTGTGTTTCTTCACTGCCTGATTCACAGTTAAAGGGACTGCGAAACATTGCTCGGGGGGATATCGGCTATACTTCTGGTGGATTCTTTGTCACACAGATGCTGACTTAAAAAGAATCACAGGAATCGATGCACAGGAACGGGAGTTATTCAGTGAAGAAATTTGAAAATACAAGCAAACAAAACGCTGCCCTCAACTCGATTTTTTTTTTTTTTTGGGGGGGGGGGGGGGAGCTTCCCACTCCTATTTCGCTCTCCCAATGACGGCACCTGGAGCAACCAATCAAAACGGCCTGCCAGAGCACGTCGCGGAAGTTTGCACTCCTTGGTTGCCTGCTTTCTGTAACTCGTTCTTGCTGAATCTGGCAGCGTCGTTTCCATGCCAAGAGCCCCTGGTCGTGTATTTTTATTTTACTTGCTTTGCAGGGCTTTTATCTAAGACAAACAAGTTGTTTTTGTTTATCTAATAGAAAACGCAGACAGGTGACAAAATGTGTCTCTATTTAATCACACAATTTGCAGTATATTTACTGTTTGTCCAATCATCAAGCTCGCGCCAGGTGATGTCATATCCGCTGCTGAAACCCGCCACTGTGTGGGGACACCATCAGAACCATGAATTTGTTTTTGGGACGACATTAAAATATTAAAAAACGAAATATACGCGGTATTACCGAGGCTAATAGCATCATTGTAATTCCCTGTATACGATCAACAGGCGAAACAGTTAACTAAGATTGTTTTTCTGGGCCCCTTTGAGCTGACATTGCTGACTGAATAGGAATGTGACCTCGCCAGACATCGTGGCCACTTAACTTAGCGAATAGTCCGGCAACTTTCACGCAATTCTGCAACTTGCAGACATCGCTGGGTCGCTCGGGCCTTATGCATCGTGGCATCTCCAGTCCAACAGAATTCTGGTACTCTGCTTCACCAGAAAGACTGTCCCTTGTGAGCTAGGTGAACGTACGGGACGAATGTGTTTTAGAAATGAGCACAGCTGCAACTTTTATCAAAGGACGCCTTAGTTTGCACTCGGGAAGAAAACTTTTTACATCTGTATAGAATTTGCAAAGTCGTTAATCACACGTCTGGAGGAAGTTGACTGGGTTTAGTCGTAGTTATTAAAAAGGGCCCGATGTGTTTTCCGGGATTTGAAGGTATGCGTCATTCGGAGCTCTGTCGGCACAAACAGCATTTTCAATTGGTTTCTTTCAATTAAGCAATGTGTGTCTACAGCTTTTTTTCCGCGAACACGTTTTCAAGTTATAGTGGCCAGTAGATACAAGACCAGAGGTAGCGTGCAACGTCACCGGAAACGATGCACGCGAATAAGAGCGAATCTTCGATATTTTTTCACGTCTCCCCCCCTCCCCTACACCCCCTCACCCCTCCTGGACAAACTCTTGTAGTTCGCACGGCTGCCACCATGTGCCGGGTGGTGCTGTAAACTCAAAATCACGGCGGCCATTTTGAATGTTCAGGTTGTCTCATTTATTTTCTTTGACCGCGCTGAGTATTGCAGGTAGCTCTATTTTTATAAAAATTTTATCAAGTTTGAAATATCCCCATTTAGTTGCGCGGTGTTCGCCAGTTGAGACCAAAAGATGACGCTAGTTGGTGGTGTCCCGGAAAATTGGGAATTTTGTAATGTGTGGAGTAATGAGCGTGCTGCGTAGCTTAAAAATCTGGCTAACGCTTTGTGTCCAAGTGGCAGCCAGATTTACACGTTATGCAGCATGCTCATTATTCCACTAATTATTACATGCCCAACTTTCCGGGACATCAGCGCCATACGTTGGGCGGCAATATGTCGTTACTTTTTCGTTTCCCGATATGGCAATAAAGAAGAAAAAAAATCTGGCAGCCTTTTTTCTCGAGTGTAGCGTCTTGGATGACTGCAAGTAAATGTAATTTGTGTAGCATCTGTGACACGCCACATTACGGCGTGTGAGAGGTGGTGTGTTCGCAGGCATTAGCAGATCGAAACGCCACCTGCCGTGGCGAGAGCGGAGGAGTAGACAACCGGTAGGTGGCTGCCACGGGAAGATGGCGGAAAGGGTGGCTAGCAGCATAACACGCCACCTGCTAGCGGTAGCAGGTGGCGTTTAAAGAGCTGCGATCAAATTCCGCATTACCGACTATCGTAATCACCTGTCCATTTTGTCACGCAAAAATTCCGTAGAGGCTTTCATTCGACATTTTCCCGGATTGATTGTTGTGTTCGAACTGCAGAGCTCGCTCGGATAACAATAGGACTTAGACCAACTCTATAACTTTAAAGGCAATCCAATCCATGCCAGCGGAGGCGACGTAGTATGCAAGCCCACGTATAGCCTGGCGCGGGGAACACTTGGCAGGTACTCTCAGGTCGTGAATACCAGCGTACCAGTATCCCTCAGCAGGAAAAGACATGAGTACTCACCTGTAGGGTGGAACCTTGGTGGCTAACGAAGAGGTTTGAGATTAAGCTGAGGACGCTGCAGTGAGCTATAGGGAAACGAAAATGATAGGTGTACCGTTAAAGGGCAACTGCGTTGGATTTGCAACATTTTCAGTTGAGTACCACATTGCACTTCTTGCGCCTCCCTGTCTCATTTCCGATGGGCCGCCGCGGTGGCTCAGTGGTTATGGTGCTCGGCTGCTGACCCAAAAGACGCGGGTTCGATCCCGGCCGCGGCGGTTGAATTTCTTTGGAGGAGAAATTCTAGAGGCCCGTGTACTGTGCGATGTCAGTGCACGTTAAGAACCCCAGGTGGTCGAAATTTCCGGAGCCCTCCACTACTGCGTCTCTCATAGCCTTAGTCGCTTTGGGACGTTAAACCCCATAAACCAAACCAAACCATCATTTCCGATTAATTGTTTATAAAAATAACGAGGAAAATAATTACAGAACAGCCAAAACCAGGAAACTGGAAACGGATCTGAGTTTCAACCAAAGCATGGCGTCACCGTAGCGACTGTGAGAGCTTCGACACCCTATTTGTCAGAAATAAGCAGAAAAATACTCGCCTAGGGCAGACGCAGAGCAACTATCGACCTGCGTGCATCTAGTGGCGTCACATGCGGAAGGTTGCCTGTATAATTTTCCCTGATTGAGGCCACGAAACTGAAAAAAAATTTGAATTAATTTGCGCTGAAACAATATGCCGCCCGGCTGCAAAATTTGATGGAAAGAACCAGAAGAGTCCGGAGAACTGTACCGTGGAAGCTTCAGTAAAATCCGTTTAGGTAAAAGGTACTCCGACAGGAAAAAGCATTGTAGTTTAGGGAAGAAGTGCGAGTTAATAATATCCTAGAAGAAGAACGAATGGGGAATGGACAAGGCATAAAATGGGAAGGGAACATATCCGGGGTTCTCTTAAAAGGAGTGGATTCCAAGAGAAAGCAAGCGTAGCAAGGGGCGGTAGAGAGGTGGGCGGATGAGATTAGGAAGCATGCAGTGATAGGGTCGCCGCTGCGGACATAAGGCAGGGCAATTTGGGGGGATAAGGGGGATGCATTTGTTCTGCAGTGAACTTGGTTAGACTGATGATGATGATTAGTTATGCGCTGTATAAATTTTGATTGATATCTACTTCTGTGTTGGTTTTAAAATGTAATTTCGTTCTGTCTGCTGTTTCCACGCTATGTGATGGTTTCCTAGGCCATTGTCAAGCTGTTTGTATAGCCCAGGTGGCTATGAAGCTGCTGGAAAATAAATTAATTTGATTTGATGTTGGTCATGGCACCATGCACTGTATATGTGTCCGGGTAGGTAAGAAATAGGTTACCCACGTTATCCAGGCGTTATCCAGGTGAAAGCAACCGACATCCGGGCGTTGCTGGCGTCCTTACTGGCCGCATGATTTGCATCTCGCTAGCTGCACAGCCGGCCCCGGTCGTTATCACGGCAACAAAGATATTGTTGAGGTGAACTCCCTACTAAGAGCCGAAACCGAACTAGTCTCGTGTGGCGCCGACAAGCGTGGAGTTGCTCGATTACATTTTCCACGTTCAGCTCTTGTGTTTGCATTTCTTGGCTGACTTAATGCGTTTGTGTGGCATTTTTCATTAGTCTCAACTTGCAAGTGTACTGACTGCCCACCTGCTTTAGTCTCGTAATTAGGCTAGCAGCAATTAAAAAATAATAATAAAACAAGTACATAAGTGGAGTAGAGGATGCGAAACAAAACTTACATGGGTGTAATTATTTGTTTCCTTTTGCAAGAAACAAGAGACCTCCTCATGACTTCACCACTTGTTTAGCTGCGAAAACAGTCTGCTGTGGCGATGCTTTGTTCTGAGTTAAAGTATACGTTAAAGTATACTTTGTGTAATTACGAAGTTGCAATGCCTGGTTGAAGTTCGATTTAAACAAGTGCAACCAATGCTGTAGTTACCGTCAACTAACTTCCCGTTGCCAAATGCCCATCTTTCCTGGAAATTCAGCAACTGCAGTCGGATACAACTTAAGTCTGCAGTGAAGCTCCGCCCGCATTCACGACCGCCGCACATAACTACACGTGACAAGAGCTGCTGCGAGAAGGACCTTCTCGTTGCCGGAAGGCGCCTTTGCACGAACTAACCATAAACCTTAAGTTAGAAGCAGATTACTTTATCGGTCAGGTGATGAGTGTTACAACGCGGCCTGACAAATTTTGTGGGCTGAAAAGAAGGGAGAAAATATTTTTACGGCAAAGTTCTGAGGAAAGTTTAGACATGAATATTTGGTTAACTCTTTCACAATCAGCTCGCAGTTTCTATTGAAAAGCTTTTTGTCCTTCCGCAAAATTTGTAGAAGCCTCAGCAAAGCAACTATTCCTGGAATTCTAGTTTTCTCCATGCATGTCACAGTGTAGTTCAATATTTTAACACTGAAGCGGCATGATTTCTGAAAGAAACTCTCGAAGTACCTTATAGGGATTACATTTTTTTTTTTGAAGATGCAGATAACGCCAGAAACTCAGATTAAAGTGACATTGTTGGATGACAAAAACCTATCCACATGACTATGGCGAAGAATGTGCTGCCAAGCTCTCTGTTAGGAGGAACGTTATTCGCTAGCTAACATCAAAGGTGTCCAGCCGCGATATGAAGAGTCTGGAATAAATAAT
This sequence comes from Amblyomma mixtum, assembly GCF_055824585.1. Classification (NCBI taxonomy): domain Eukaryota; kingdom Metazoa; phylum Arthropoda; class Arachnida; order Ixodida; family Ixodidae; genus Amblyomma; species Amblyomma mixtum. Next base: position 7,377,096 of record NC_143018.1, on the reverse strand, counting down.
CACAGACAGCTGCTGCACAGTGTAGCAGTGAGTATCTATGTGCTCGGTTATGTACAGTTAGCTTCAATACGGAACAGAACACATTATTCTTGATCAAACATTGATTTCTCCATAGGCACAGATGAATAGTTTCCTTTGTTCTAAATTATTTTCTTCTTCACGAGAGATTTTTTATCTTCAGTACAAAGGCCACTGCAAAATTCCTTCTTGGCCGCCAACTCACTGCTCCTTTTGCAGTGCAGCGAACTGTGCGTTGCGTCCGAAAGGGCCAAGTACGGCGAGCACTGCATCGCAAGCGCGATGCGTGTCTCACAGGATAGCGGTATATAACACGCACCTCCAACCAGTCTGAGCAGGAAAAAAAAAAAAAATGTTTTTTTTTTTTTCACTTTTTGCGTGGCCGTAACGGCGTAGCGTTGCTCAGCCTTTGTTTCTATACTGACTCATCAAAGCAGTCAGGTGTGCTTCGTACTTTGACGTCACTAGGGTGAGAGTGCTGGCTGATTTCCTTTTATTCTTTCCTTAAATGTATTAACTGCGAAGCTGCTTTTCCAATGTGCACTTTATTATGTCCACTCCATCGCAACAAGCATGTGAACAAGTTTTACAAGAGTAGCCAATGGCTACAAAAGAAGACTTTCCCGCGTTCACAGAAACATCTTAGTTGAGGAAGAATTCGTCTTGACCCAACCATACTGTAGCCGCTGGCTGCGCTCGGGTGGATGCTAATGAGTAATCACTCACTTATTAGAAATCCGCTCCGCCTTTGGGGGAATCCCCTAAATTTCAGAATAAGACATATCTGAAAGAAAAAGCGGGGAAGCCAAAACTTGTCGGTTTCTGCTTACAAGGGTGTCATTGTAATGAAAAAAGCAGCATTTAACTCATCTGAATAATTTACCGTTGGAGTCGGCTTTTGCATAACGAAGTATGTAAATTTTTGCTGTACTAAAAAGAGCCCTGGGAGCATGCTATCTGAAAGAAAAAGTATGATGATGGGGATGAACTGTTGTAGCGCAACTTAGGCAGCTTTAGCCAAAAAGCATAGGCATCGATGAATATCACACTGTTTCCGTTGTTCCAAATTATTTTCTTCTCCATGAGAGATTTTTTGTGTTCGCACAAGGTGGGTCAAAGACCCATTCTCCAAGCATTCCACCCTAACGAGTCCGAGCACCAGGCCAGGGGAAAACCACTGCATCACCGGCGGGTACCCTGTGGGACTGGAAATCGAACCCCCGCGCCTCATGCGAAGCGGAAGCTCAAACCACTACTTCACCGCTCTGGTTGATAGAAAAAGTAAAATGGCTGTTTGCATTAGATAAATAATCTATCTAAGCTAAGTTATTCCTAAGTTACTTCCAAAAAACTTTAAGTAACGAGGGTAACAACAATGTAAGTTAGACAATAGGAGAAGGAGGGAGGGAGGGCTACGAATTAATTTAGTCCACCTGCCGTTGTGAAACGTGCACTGACATCACGCAGCACACGGGAGTCCTTTGCATTTCGCCTCCACCCGAATAGCGACCGGGATTCTATTCCGCCTACTCGTTCTAAGCAGTGTGGAACGCAACAGCCATTCGGCCTCTTCGGCCGGTTAGGAATTCTTGTTACTTCGCAGACAGTTCGGGCTGCTTACACATGCTGGGATATTCGCCAAAAACAGAGCATTCCTTCGTTACTGGCTATTCCTTCGTTACTGGCTGAACGAGTTTGTCGATTCGATCTCTTAATCTCGGAATCTCAAGAGGTGACCGGAAGCTCCTGGCGGCACGTCACGTGACCTGCGAGAGCTGGGCCTGGGCTGCGTAAGCCGAACACGATCGACGGGTATCGCCGCGCTTTGCGGACGACTCGATTTCTCTGCTGCAAGTGCTTTCTTCGTGATACTGGAACGTATTCGAAGCGTATTCAAACGTTTTAGCGTGCTAGCCAAGCTTCCGTGGTTTCGCGATCTCCGCGTTTGCGCCAGCGCGTCCGCGATCACGTGACCAGAATCACACGCGCCAAGTTGGAGAGAGGGAGCAGGGAAAGAGGACACTCAAGTGTTTACAATAGTGATGCAAAACTATCGATAGTACTATCGATACTATCGATAGTTGAGTCACTATCGAACTATCGATGGTAAAAAAGACTATTGATAGTACTATCGATAGCGCGCTATCGATAGTACTATCAATAGTAGTATCGATAGTACTATCGATACTACTATCGATATCCGCTATACTACTATACTACTTGCTATCGATACCGCTATCGATAGCAAGACTAAGTCTTGCTATCGATAGCGGTTCTATCGCTAGTAGTACTATCGATAGCAACACTGTCGATAGTATTATCGATAGTCTACTATCGATAGTAGAATCAATAGTATTACTATCGATAGTAGACTATCGATAATACTATCGATAGTCTATCGATAGTAGCACTATCGATAGTTTTTTTACACTATCGATAGTTTCAAAAAAACTATCGATACTATCGATAGGCAATTTTCCGATAGTTATGCATCACTAGTTTACAAGCGAGGTTGAGCTACAGGAGAGACGTCACAGGCAATCAGATGCACGTGACAGGTGCCGGCGGCCAATCACAGACGTGCAGCGCTGGCGCAAAGAGCGGCGGAGCGACGCATAGAGACGCAGTCGTGCCAGGTCTTTGAACAATGCGGAAACCCAATGCACCGACTTGCCTGGAGTCGAGGACAGTAGCGATGAAGGAACCAAGCACAGCAAATCTGGACAAACTCTTCTAAAAGGTGAAAAACGTAGCGCAAAGAGACGAGGACACAGAAAGACGGACAACACACGGCGCTAACTTCCAACAATGGTTTATTTCAGAAAGAAATGTGGTTTTATAACGACATCACGACCAACACGCCGTCAAACCATGTGCTAGCAAAGCGTATCAGCCAGATATGCGAACTCTTTCGCCATCAATGATACAGAGGGGGTACTAACACAATCATCTTTCAAAAGTGATATCCATTCCGCTTCTATGATTTCTCGTGTCAACCGGTTATTGTGCACTTTTAAAACCATGCATTGTTCAAGAAGCGGTATGCAGTGACAAAACCACCTTTCTTTCTGAAATAAACCATTGTTGGAAGTTAGCGCCGTGCGTTGTCCGTCTTTCTGTGTCCTCGTCTCTTTGCGCTACGTTTTTCACCTTTTGTTATGAACCAACAAGCCCAAGCATATACCCTTCTGAAACTCTTCTAGTTCGCACGCCTGCCACCACGTGCCGCGTGGCGCTGAACACTTAAAATCACCACGGGACTGCGGAATTTGGTACATCCCATTGTTTTCTATGGCCGTCAGAAATAGTTTGCCTGAATGCAGAAAGCACTTTAAAGGCAGATTTTACAGCGAGAAGGAAGATTAACCTATGAGAATCACCATGTTCGCGCATGATCACTCGAGGCTTTCTGGCTTTTTAAAAATTGCGAATTTAAAATATCCCCTTTTACTTACTTGGTATTCGCAACTCGCGGCCAACAGATTACGCTAATTGGTGAGGTTCAGTAATGCCCTGGTGTTTTTGTGTACACTCCTGCACGGAGCAAAGTGGCTGGCAGGTCCGCCATTATGTTCCGAGCTCTGCGTGAAAGCCACTCGTCGTGTGGCGGGAGCCACGATAAGGTTGGTTGGTTGGTTTATGGGGTTTAAAGTCCCAAAGCGACTACGGCTATGAGAGACGCCGTAGTGGAGGGCTCCGGAAATTTCGACCACCTGGGGTTCTTTAACGTGCACTGACATCGCACAGTACACGGGCCTCTAGAATTTCTCCTCCAAAGAAATTCAACCGCCGCGGCCGGGATCGAACCCGCGTCTTTCGGGCCAGCAGCCGAGCACCATAGCCACTGAGCTACCGCGGCGGCCCACGATAAGGCTTTCGCTGCCAGTATTCAGTATTTCGCTTGCCTTTTCTAAGCCCGCAAGTGACGATGGATCAGAAACAACGTGTTTAGTTTGCAACACTAACGCAAGCGTCCAGAATTGACTCGAAGAAAAACACTACACCGAAAACTCGACCATGGCATAACTCGTCCGAAAATCGAGGATTTACCCAGCGTATCGCTGCATCATGGCATGAACGGGATCCATGGTTGATGAGCGCAAAAAAAGACGAAAACGGCTGTGAGAACAACAAGCTTCTTCTCTGCCGTCTTCGTCTTTTTTTTTTTTTGCATTCGTTAACCATGAATACATACACACTGGCCCAACTTCTTTCGATGAACGGGATCGCCTTGCATTTAATTATGCGTTCAGATAAGTTCTGTTCGCAGAAGCCTGCGGATTTCCAGCACAGTACACGCACAGACACTATTGGCATAGCGTGTACCGCTATCCCTCGCCGCCAGCGACAGTGTCAGTACCAGAGCTCACGGGGAGATGGCGCCAGGCGCCTACACGTGGCGCGTCTGGTAGATCTGCACATGCGAAGAAATGTCGCTTCATCTGTGAACTCGGCCACACCGTAACGAATGTTAACATTTTAGGCCGGCGGGATCATGCGATCGCCACTCACCGAATATCGTTACGTGCGGCGCGGGGAAAGCAGTCGTGCAACTCTTCTCTCGGCGGGTGCATAAACAGGAACACCAATGTCCAGGAAGGGCATGAACTGAGATCGGTCGCAGAGGGCGGAACCTCTGTGTCTCCGAAGGCGGTCCGTTACCATCTCGTCCTTTACCATGTTTTTGGTGTATAGGGGTACAGACGAAAAGTTTTTGTAACTATTTTGTTCTTTATTGCGAAAGCAATACTACTCGCACTTTCAAGCCTTCGCGGGACCCGGCCGCAGTTATGTTTGGCCTTTAGCGGAGTGAATATGGGCGACCAGCTGGCTCCTTCAGATAGCCCGGCTGCAGTTACGCCGCGTCGCGCACCTGTGGCGCTACTGGCGCTGTGACGTCATACCAGCTGTAGATTATGGACGACCAACTCACTCCCTCAGAGAGCCCGGCTGCAGTTACGGTGTGTGTTTGCTGCGCTGCGCACCTGTGGCGCTACTGCCGCTGTGACGTCACACCAGCTGTAGATTATGTTTTCTTTCTCTCAGTCGCAACAACGTCAAAAACAAAATATAAAAAAATTACCGAAGACGCTTTGAGTCGTCGCGCAGCGGCGGCCGGTAGCCACGCGTGTCCTGTAGACGCGGCGCACTGCGTTCCTTCAGTTGGAGGCGCTGCGCTTTTGCTTTCGCAACCTACCAGGCTTAACCAAAGCTAAGCCCCCGACAATTTTGCTTAATCGCAACCTGTTGACCAAAATGAGTAGAAGACGTTCGCTGTGCAAAGACCTTCAGCAACGCTGAATGGCCGAAACTGTCCGCTTCTACGCACGCTACCCAGCTGGATGGTAATCAGTTGGTTTTTTTACTTGAACGAGGTTTACGGGCCTAGTGATTCGTGGTAGTTTCGGTCTCGTCAGACGCCAGCACTGAACTGAACCTTGACGTCACGGTCGACTGGCCAACCTAAGCTACTACAGTTGCGATGATGGCGTCGCCGGCAAGCAGCGATCGTTCCTTTGCTCAGCGAGTGGATTCGGTGATGACACAATAATTGGGGCAAGTGCACCCCGTCGTTACTCGACGTCGGTTGCAATGCCGAGAGGCTCCTCGGATAACATTCAAAATCATATTATATTGTGTTCCACTCAACGCCTGCGACTGAAACTTGCTAGAAGGCATGTCCTTACTCCCATGAAACAAATAATATCCCTTGTTTGAGTTAGGAATTTGGTCGTTTGTTCTAGCGAGCGCAATTTTTCTTTCTTTTTCCGCAGTGTGTGGGGGCGGAAAGCAATGTTGTGCCGTGGGCTCCACGAACACCTCAGAGAAAATGCCCCGAGTGTCTGTTCATTGACAGCATTTGGGCGAGAGACATACAGCATTTGGGAAGGAGACGTGTAGCGGAAAAAAAAAAACGCACAAAGGATAAAGAAGCGAAACACACACGCTACACGCGCCCATTTCCGACTGATTTATGAGCCTGAGAGTCCTTACATTTCACGTTCGCCGTGGTTATTTTGGAAACAAATAGTCAGCGCCTGTGCTGTGTTTCTCGTTTCTACGTCCTTTGCGTTTATGCGCAACACATCTTTTCACTGCTCACCATCCGAGTGGAAGTTACGGGAGCAGTGGCGAATCAGTATTCTGCTGCAGAACTGCGCGATAAATAACTGTCTAGCTTCAAGGCAACAGGCGGCTTTCTTTCTGCGCGCGCGCACTGTGTGCGTGGTACACTGCCGGGCACCACCTGAAGACCTCTAATACTTCGGCACGGCGAACTTAATCGCGCGCACTTTTGCAGCGACAGCTATTAAGCGCACATTTCCCGAATCTTCAGCGTTGGTGCATCACCGAGCTTCGGTGATTGGTCAGCATGTGGTGACGTCACTCACGATGCCACTACACCGCGTCACGCTGAGTGATCTGGACATAGTGACGTCAGGGGTCATAGCATGGTTCAGGGGTCATAGCAGTCATAGCAGGGGGCATAGCAGAAGAAGACGAATGGTAATGAATGAACAGGATTGCATTCACCACCGCAAGCAGCTGTCGCTGAATCCCGCGTTACACAGCGGCAACCGCCCTATGAGTTTTTTTCCCCTCCTTCCTTCGTTGCAGGCCAAACGAAGACGGCAGGATAGCGGTTCGGACCTCGCCGTCGGAGCCCAGCATGCCCTTCAGGAGTCTAGGTGAGAGGATCGGCTCTTCGACCACCTAGACTGCGGGCGTAGATCGAAGCTCGTGGGCGTAAAGAATCGGGCATGGATCAGTGCTTATTTTTCTCAGACGCACAATCAATCAATCAATCAATCAATCAATCAATCAATCAATCAATCAATCAATCAATCAATCAATCAATCAATCAATCAATCAATCAATCAATCAATCAATCAATCAATCAATCAATCAATCAATCAATCAATCAAATCAATGCTTTTTAAAGTTTATAACGCAAGGTGACTCTAGAACAACGCTCCCATTTATCCACCGGTCTAATGTCTTCGTGCATTGATTGTTTATGTCAAGTACGATTTTTCATTCCCCGCTCTGACTCTGTTATCGTTAACCTTCCTTTATTCCGAAACCATCGGCAAAGGAGAACCTGTCACGCTTGCGCTTATTAACAATGCCGAGCAATTTAAGAATCCATTCACACATTATAGCGTATAATGGATTCTTTCACTTCCGACTTCTGTGTTCACTCCCCTATCGTTATGGTGCTGTGATGTTTCTGTAACCCGCTTTCGCTCATTTTCTTTCTCAGTATCTCAATTTATCAAACGTTGGCAGTGTTACACGTTGTGTTGTGTTTGTAGTAATGCTCACGCGTTTGATTTCATCACCTTCCCCTCGATTGACCTCAGTTTACTTTACTGCCATATTATGGCACTTTACGTGCGCATGCTCTTAGCCTCTCTTTGTACTCGGCGCTAAAATGTAGCGGATCAGAACATGCTAAAAATCTGGGTGCCTTCAAAAGCCAAATGGTTCGCATTCTATAAAGTAAATCAAAACAAAATGTACTCCAACCGCCCTTGAGCTAGATGGAGACAGAGAATTCCGGACAAAACAACCCCAGCTAGACGACCTTGTCTGCGGGCGCGAACACTGCCTTCGAGATAAAAACTCAAACCAAAACAAAGAAGAAGGAAGGAGCCCGAGCAGTTTCAAAACAGCTACGTGAAGGTTAGCCACTCGGCTCACAGGCATGTCTGACCGCCCCGTTGGCTGCTGACAGTCAACTAACATTGAAGGACGAAAACAGAGAAGTTCTATCCGGGCCTATTTTGGAACCCCTTGTGTGCCATAGGTCCAAGCAAGGAATTCGGACCATCGGGACTTCTTTCAGCCTGCCTGAAAAGAACAAGAAAACAGAGAAAATATGAATAAATGAAGCCGTATAGAGTGGGACGCTCAGAATAAGCTGGTCGCGCTGTCTCTTCACGTATCTCCCTCTCTCGTTCCCAAAGCAGCCACCGATATAAGTAGCCTGGGCAAAGCCGGTGATAAATTGTAGGCGCATCAGGCCAGCGTACGGCGGGTCTCAAAGGAGCAGACGATAAGCCCCGCGTGGAGGCCGCGAAAATATGGGGAGGAGGACGGGGGTGGGAGGAGGGTGTTTGCGTGATTAGCGAGCAGCGCGGTCGCGTCGGAAGATGCACGACGCCCCGAGCGGGCGCGCGACTCCAAAGCAAACACATCGCGTTTGAACTGCGGTAGCCGGTGACGCCAACCGACCCCCGAGGCGAGACTCAAGCTGGGACCATCTGTCGCTCGGAGCTCTGACTCGCCGAATGTCGCAGCGTGGATGATCACAATTCTGTCGTGTGCGCTGTGAAGAGCTTCTGGTCGTGCTGTCGATCATGGTTAGCCCAGTTGCCCGAACACGTTTAGTAGTGCTGTCGAAGCAACGTACCAATATTGTACCGACACTGGCCCAGCTTTGGAAAAACTGGCACTGCCACCCCTTGTCGGGCATTCTGCTTGCTCTGTGCTCTGTGTTGTATCAGCCAATGCAAACCCGCTGTTAAGCTAGCAGTTTCCCAGTTTCCCATTGTAAACGCCGCCATCGTCTGTTGTTCCGCCAATATAAAACCTAGGTTCCCAGAGTTGGTCAAATGTTTAGGGGAATCCCCCAAGGTGGAGTAGATTTGTAGTAAGGGAGCGATTACTCATTAACATCCAGCCAAGCGCAGCCATACGGCTGAAAAGGAAAGTTGAGAAAGCTGTATAGCTTTCCTTTGTAGCCGTATGGCTGCGCTTGGGTGGATGTCAATGGGTAGCTTTCCTTTGCAGCCGTATGGCTGCGCTTGGGTGGATGTCAATGGGTAACTGCTCCCTTATTGTAGATAAGATCAAAGCTTTCTGATTGGTGAGTCGGGGAAAAACCCATGCGCGACCTCTATTAAACATCTTTCTAGAAGATAAAACATTACAGCACATATGGCAGTTAGAATTGGGCCCCGTAGACGCTCTCCTGAGTCTCTCTGTATAGAAGTTCACCGCCTGGGAATTGAACCACTTGACAACGGTGGTCCTGAGTTTCCTCCTCGTCTTAAAATCGCTGCAGTAGTAGTAGTAGTAGTAGTAGTAGTAGTAGTAGTAGTAGTAGTAGAAGTAAGTGGTTTAATAAAACAATAAATGGGAGGAAAAGACTTTTGCTAGCCCCGGCATCTGGTATCTCGCTGCTGGAAGCACCTGAGCTGGGGCAGCGGAAATGAAGGATAGCAGGCAGTGTGCAGAAGTGAGAAGAAAGAGGTGAGGGGATAGTAGAAAGGATTCGGGGAGGTACACTGCGCCAAGCGACTGTTTCAAGTGCAAAGACAGGAAATAGTAGCTAGGTGCATAGTTGGGACTGTGTGGTCAAAAAGTTCCAAATAAAGTCTTGAATCTTCTCCTTGGTTCGGGCATCAGTGTGAGGACGGGCACTGTCACGGAGGATGACTATTCCGGACGATAATTTCTCGCGCCGTCGATTTTTGATCGCACGTCTCACTTTGGTGAGCCTTTGGCAATACACGTCAGCTGTAACTGTTGTCCCACGTTCCATGAAATCAACCAAAAGGACGCCCTTGTCGGTAGCGATCGTATTCCGAGTCGAGTAAGGAGATTGCTTGAATTTTCTTTTTATTTTGGTGAAGTTAAATGGCGCCACTGCATTGACTGCTTTTTTGTTTCTGCGTTTGTGTAGGATATCCATACCTCGTCACCCATAACAATGTGGGAAAACAAAATATATCTTCGTCTTGTTCCTTGCCGCTTGTTTCTTGCACTTGTTCCTTGCACTTGATATTCCTTGCACTTTGTGTTGGTCGGTAAGCATCTTCGGCACCCACTTTGCACACAACTTGTGATGTCCGAGCTTTTCTGTTACAATCGTGTAACTAGTGGTGCGTGCAACAAGAGGAAATTGATCAGTCAGAGCACTAATCGTCAATTGGCTATCAAATTGGAGTCCTTGGTCCACTTGTTGAACGATTTCGGGGGTCTGGATACTGGGCCTCCCCGTACGCTCGTCATCATGCACATTTGTGCGGCCACTTCTGAAGCCTCGGGGCCATTGTCTTACTTGTCACTCATTACTGCAGGTCCCTAAACTAGGCACAACTATCGATGAACCTGGACAGCTGATGATCCTTTTGCGCACAAAAATCTAATCACAGCACTTGTGGGATTAGCGATTTTCGTGGATATTGCGTCTGCATTCTCCGACAAGCAGACTGCTACTGAAACAAAGCAATAACATCAGCAGCTTAGGAAACAATGAGTAGATGGCGCTGCAAGCGTACGCTTTTGTTCTGACGCGTCAATATTTAAATATAAGCAAATGGACCTTACTTTTCGAGTACGCCTTGTATCTTGCTTTTCGTCCTTGTCTTTTTTTTTTTTTGCGCCGTATTTGCCAAACATGCATCCACTCAAGCTGTCCCAATTCAGCATCCTCGTGCATCCCTGAAATACGCTCTGCTGCGTCGTCCATATCTACGGCTGCGCTGCGACTATAACCAATTCGCACGCTTCCTACGTATGCTACCGACAAAAAAAAAAAAGATGTGCATCTGTAGGAGATCAACTCCAAGTGAGCGTGAATTTTACTCCATCTTCTGTAATTTAATGCGGGCGAGGACAGAATAACAGTGCTAAATGACAAACGAACCGAGCTTGGTCCTTATTTTTAAGGCGGAAGCCTTTAATGTCTCATCGTTGTAAGCAGCAGTTGTCGACAGAAAATGTCACGCTTTTCAATTGGTGGAAACGGTCGTGACGTCACAGTGCGCGAATTTCAAACGGGGCCAATTGCACTTTGGCTAGTGACCATACAACCAATTGAAGGGATCGTATAGTGATGCTCCAAGTAAGTGGGTCTGAGCTTAGTTAATTGCTTAATTACCCAATTAACCTAATTAGCTTTACTAGTCAGGCCATATAAATAAATAAAAGCGATTAAGAAATTGGTCGAGCTCAGGAATCGAACCCCGGTCTTCGGCGTGAGAGACGAGCACGCTATCCACTCCGCCATGCCAGCTCGATGGTTTGGAATGAACAAAGGCGCGTCTAGTGAATACGGTGTCTTCACTCACTCTCGTCCTCCTCCATTCCCTTCCGGCGAGGTTTAGGTGTCCACCGACAAATGAGAGACAGATACATTTCCTTTCCTCAAAAACCAATTTACCGACGAGCGAGGCGTAGAACCGAATGGGCGATGGCGTTCTATGGACCCCTTGGCAGCGTTGCAAGACGCTGTCGCGTTCCACTCTTAGGGGCGAAGCTTAACATCTTAACCACACCTCAGTGTCCACACTTTAGTTCAAAAAAGTGCCCCCCTGAATTTTGACGGGTGTCCACCGAGATATGTGAGACAGTTACTGCGTAATTTCCTTTCCTCAAATACAATTTTCATTTTCTTCATTACGGCTCCTCTTTATCTATCTTTTCACTCCCACCTCGCTTCCTCTACGGTGCGGTTCAGGTGTCCACCGAGATGACAGAGAATTACTGCGCCATTTCCTTTCCTCAAAAAGCGTTGCGTTCAAAGGGCAAGGCATCGCGCCGAACGGGTGGTGGCGTTCCGTGGACTCCCTGGCAGCGCTACAACGCGCTGTCGCGTTCCACTCCTAAAGGCGAAGCTTAAGCGTCATTAATTAGCATTTAATTAGTATTCAGGCATTAATCAGTAATTAACAATTAATTAGTGATTTGCCAGCACTTAGTAATTAGTACTCAAATATATGTGACGCCACCAGTGCCACAGAAACAGCGAAGGTGGTGCGGAGAACGCTTTCGCCTCTACCCACTTTAGACAGTCAAAGTGCCCCCTGAATTTTACCCCTAGGCGAGGTTAGAAATTTTCATAAAGGGGCTCTGAAACACGTTTTTAGGTGAGTACATAAACCAGTTCAATCTACTGTCTACATTCTCTCGTCATGAACACCTGAGCCAAATATTACACTTCTACACGCAGCAGAGAACCCCACAGTTGCGCGCGAAAGTTGGCGAGTCCTTTCCGGCGACTCTTCAATGTTCGCGCCCTCCCCTTTCGCTCGATCCTGCGTAATTCTGTTCAGAGATGGGTATTGGTTAGATTCTTGCAGGCGTCACGCAATTACCATCGCCGCGGCCAGTCGGCTGCGTCGCGCCGGCGGGTCAGGAAGCTCCCCCCCCCCCCCCCCCCCACCCCCGCCCTCTGGGGGAATTCCCGCGCGTCGGCAGCCGGCCATAGGGCCGAGTGGGTGCCGCCCCTACAAATCGGTTTACTACAAATCATGCCTGACCAATGTGCTTATCAGTTCATGCAGGGTGCGGACGGCAGATGAGCGCCGACTCTTGAGAGCGCAAAAAGTGAACAGAGGAGAGGAAAAGGCGCGAAGAGGCTGAATTAAAATTTTGTTTAGACATAACTCATCTTCTACAAAACACATTAAAAAAATTCTTGCTTTAGAATAATCTTGAAGAGGCGTTCTTTATCATCCCAGGAATACCGCGCCCTTATTCACAGCCCCTTTCAGAGCGCCTTAAAGGAACACTGAGGACAAACTGAAGTCAGCCTCTGTCGATAGGGCACCGCGCTACAAGTACAGAGAGACCACTCCCACAAACGTAGATAGAAAAGACCGAGAAAACGAAACATAGACGTCGCCATCGCCGGCCGATTACGCAAGTAAAAACCGTGCGTCAGCAAAGATTTTTCGTGCAAATCCCAGCGGATACGCTGTACACCTCCATTCGTTTCAGAAACGCTGCCAACCAGACCTTTTCAATGAAGACGTCGGGAGTTCGAATTCAGCGGCAGAAAAGTTTTAAAACCCAATTTCTCACTGATAGTTGCATCTTTTTGTGCCGGAAAAACTTCGCCATAACCAGAAAGAGAGGAATAATCAATTTTTATGAGAGCGAATAAATGGATGGAGTTCTCCGGTGTTCCTTTGAGCTCAGCTTCATAAGAGCCGATACATACGCAGGGTATACAGGGCGTTTCACTCAAGACTTTACACAATTTCTTAAAAAGAGGTTTTTGCAGTTAGAATATCGATTTTTTTTTACGGCGTAGCATTGTCAGCTGTGTAGTACATCAGAATACAGCCAAGACGTGCTAACTAGCAGGTTGGTTAGCCAATACTGAATCCGTATCTTTTCATCTATTACTGTTAGGATCCTTAATTACTGAGAGGCGTGTAGTCCACCGTAACTAATACCAGTATCAGTTTTAGAATCTCGAAAACGCGGTTGTCTTCGGCGCCGCGGCCGTACAAATTTTGGTCACATCGCGTCAAAATACGTGAGTTTTCTAGAAGCTTGCAGGCAAAACAACCGCTCCACTGCACGCAACACCTCGATATAGTCAAAATTTGTTGGGCCACAGCACTGGGGGTGACGGAATTTTCGAAATTCTATAAACTGAGATGGATATTACTTACGATGGGCTACACGACTCTCAATAAATAAGGAGCCTAACGGTAATAGTTAAAAAGCTAGCTATTCAGTATTAGTTAACCAACCTGCTAGTTAGTACATCTTAGATGTATTCTAATGTACTACGCCGCTTACAATGCTATTCTGAAAAAAGCGCTCAAAAAGCCCATTTTTAAAAATTTTATAAAGTCTTATGTGACGCACCCTCTATAACTGAACGACGGTTGCTACATACCACCGTGGCTAATTATCTGTATTCTTTGTTAATTCATGCAAGAACCTCCGCATTTTGCATCATCTGCTGACCACATGTCTTGTGACTTCATTGCACCCGTAATGAGCGCGTCTGCATGTCCACGTCACGTCTGTAGGCATGATGAACAGCCCGAGGACGACTTCACCCAAACGTCACGAGATACAGCTTGGCTGTGAAGGGCAATGGCTTAGTCAGCAACCTCACTCTGTGTTACAGCTTGGCTCGTTGATATTAGGTCAGCATACTGGGCCATGGCAGGCGAGCGTGTGGATGGAGTCGCAGCACAAAACGTGGCATGAATGCAGTTATGCCCAGCTTTTCTGGATGGTTGGATGGATGGATAGGAGCTCCCCCTTCAAGGGCGTCCGCAGAATTTTTTGCAGGGGGGGGCCCCGTTGGTGCCCCGGGGGGGGGGGGGGGGGTATGTTCGTAGCAAAAAGGCGCTATTTGCGGAGTAAATTTATTTATTTATATATAAATAAAAATTAAACAAAATGCACACATGAAAGAAAAATTACAAACAGCAAATCGCGGCTAGGAGAGGTACATTGGAGTTTATCAACGAAGAAACAACTAAAATTAATAAAAAATGCAAAAAGATGCTATATCACTTCGTGGAGAAGAGTGCTCAGTCTTCCTGCATACGGGTTCTCGACTCACCCGGATTGATGACCAGCACACAGCACAATATGTTCGCAAACACGCAACTACAGTCACTCAGTCAGTCTTCCTTGAACAGCAACTGTAGGCGCCTCGGATTTTTCTGGGCGAATTGCGTAATTACACGTGTGATAAATTCACTTCTGTGCTTCATTACACGCTCTCGGTGCACACTCATCATACACATTGATTGGAAAAACTGTTGAACGCGTACGTTGAAAACAAAAGATGACTATATATACAACGAAAACTTATTTACAAGATAAATGCACGCTCGCAGCTTCATACACCTCGCTCCATCTTGCTTGCGCATCCGCACAGTCGAGCAACCCCACACACACTGCTCGCCGCTCGTCGTTTTCTCGTCCGCTGTCTTGGTTGTTCTCAGCTTCGCTGACAACCGGCCACTAAAAACACCCAAGCACAAACACAGAGGCGCGCACACGTGCGAGGGCTTACTTGCCGCAGTATCCCCGAATGCGCACTTTGGGGGTGAAAGGAACGCCGCGCAACTTCCGAGGGGAAGGGACACTCGCCACTCCGGTCGGAAAATTTGTTTTTGTGTTTTTATGGGGTTCAGAGCCCCAAAACGACTCAGGCTATGAGGGATGGAGTAGTACAGAGTTCCGGGTAATGTCGACCACCTGGGTCTCTTTACCATGCACTGACACGCACAGTACATGGGCGCTGTTGTGATTTGAGGCCCAGCCAGAGGTGACAGGCGAGCCAGGCAGGCGCCATCGGGCTGCGTTGACCAAAGGCGCTGGTTTTCACAGAAGACGCAAAGAACGCTGGTGTGGGGGCGCCTCGGGAGACTGCGTCGCCGTGAACAAAAGCAGCTAATCCCCTTTGCCGGAGATTCTGAAAGCGGCGCTTCTACCGAACTGCGCTACACGTGGATCGGAGGAGACAGCGAGCGGCGGCGGCGCCAACTCATCGCCCGCTTGCCCCTGAGCAGCCCGACAAAGCGGGGGTGGACACGGCTGATTTGTCCTTCCCTCCTTAAGAATTCATCGGTGACCGGCGTAACGACATAGGCGAAAACAAGATGCCCCGTGCACTGTCTGCCTCCGTGTCGCTATCTCTCTAGAGATCAAAGAAACAAGACACCCATCTCAAGGCGGCTCGAAACACATGCTCGCCGGTGCCGCTGTATGTCTGGAACAGGTCGCCCTTCAGTAGAGCTAACGATGGCGTGGTTTGAAAACGGCGGAACGACGCACGCCCGGACGCGGCATTTCGCAGATGTGACCATGCGGGGCTGCTTTTACCCTTTTGACTGAGCGCACCACCGCCCCTGGTGTGCGGCCATCACTCACGGTTCGAGTGAGTGATTTTCCAGGGGGGTGCAACCGCCCCCCCTTGCCCCCCCCTCCGGACGCCCATGTCCCCCTTTGAAACGGGGTGGTGGCAATTGCCACCATGCTCAGCTTTTCTTTATTTTTGTTCAACTGTGTTGTTAATTCTCATTAAGACTTGCCATCTTCTTTCACTATGATCAACAACAGTCAGCAACTAGCGCCATCTGTTGGCCGCTATTAGCGAGCAAGCGAGCACTCGTAACTCAGCAGTGACATTTTAAACTCGTGACTTTAAGAAAACCAGAGAGTCCCGAGAGATTCTGCACGAACATTGTTAACTACCGCGGCCGATTCTTCCGCCTCATTGCAAAATCTGACCAGTAAAGTGTTTCTTACGCTCACACCAGCTATTTTCGATGGCCATAAAAAATCCGTGCAATGAAAAATTGCAAATTGGCTTTTGAGGAAAGGAAATGGCGCAGTATCTGTCTCACATATCTCGGTGTACACCTGAACCGCGCCGGAAGGGAATTTGATTGGAAAACGTTTATTGTCAGCACTGAGCCCTAGTCGGCATTATACTAGGTGGCTTCGAGCCCATGGCTCTTGGCGACCTTGTGAGCCCACTCAGTGGCCCGGACTTGCGTCAACGGGTCTGAGCTGGCCAGTATAACCTCCCACCGCTCTAGAGAAGGGACTGGTAGTAGGTCCGCCGGTGGCGGCGCCTTTTTGCAGCTCCATAAAATGTGGTCATATCCGGCTATCTCGCCGCATTGTTTGCAAGTAGCGTTGTATTGTGTTGGATACATGTGTGCTAGTCTCGACGGGCTAAAGAAGGCTCGCGTCTGGAGCCGACGCCACGTTACCTCCTGGCTTTTGTCGAGCTTTTTGTCTGGTGGCGGATAGATCCTCCTTTCCAGTTTAAACTGATTGGTGTATTCGTGAAATGATATGAATGCATCTCTCGTGAAATTTGGGGACTCGACCCGGCTCACTGCTCGGCTGACATAACCTCGAGCTATACTGTGAGCCAACTCGTTTCCCCTGTTCCCCGAGTGTGCCGGCACCCATATTAGTTCCACCTCTCTTTGGTCCCAGTCTTTATGTCTTAATATTCGTTCTGCCTCCTGGGAGATCATACCCCGCGCAAAATTGTTGATAGCCACCTTGGAGTCGCTAATTATGGTGACTGCTTTGGTGCTGGCCATTGCCATGGCGATAGCCGCCTCCTCCGCTGTCCCTGAGTTTTTTGTTTTGACCGAACCGGCCGTTAATGCTTCACCCGAATCGTTCACGGCCACGACCACAAAGGAGTCGCCTCCTTCGTATTCCGCCGCGTCTACATAGGTTGTGTGTTCCGAGCCTTCGAGCTTGGCTTCAAGGGCCTTTGCTCTGGCTATCCTCCTGCCTTCGTGAAAAGCAGGGTGCATGTTTTTTGGAAGTGGTTTAATAGTGAGTAATTTTCTAACTTTGGTCTGTAATTTTGCCTGCGCGTTTCTTTCCGGAATTTTATCATGTAATCCTAGGTTGCTCAGGATCTTTCTCCCCGGGGGTGAGGTCGCAAGCCTCCTTAGTTGCGCAAATATATGTGCCTCGCATAGTTCCGTGGTGGTGTTGTAGATCCCCTGTTTAAGAAGTCTTTCCGTAGGAGTGCAGTGGGGCAGCCCCAATGCTGCTTTATATGCCTGCCTTATGATCCCATCTATTTTGTTCTGTTCCGCCAGCCCTATAGCTTGAGGTAGGAAGGAAGGCAGGAGTGACAGAGGAGCAAAATAATTGCTGTAGTGGAGGACTCCGGAATAATTTCGACCACCTGGGGATTTTTGACGTGCACTGGCATCGCACAACGCACGGGCGTTTTTGCGTTTCGCACACATCGGAACGAGGCCGCCACGGCCGGGTTAGAACCCAGGAACTCCGGCTCAGTAGACGAGCGCTCTAACCACTGAGCTACCGCGGCGGGTCCCCGATGTACCGAACATTCGAGATTCCCGCGGTATGTATGCATTGGCTTAGCTTAGCTCATGGGGTTTAACGTCCCAAAGCGACTCAGGCTATGAGGGACGCCGTAGTGAAGGGCTCCGGAAATTTCGACCACCTGGGGTTCTTTTTAGCGTGCACTGACATCGCATAGTACACGGGCCTCGAGAATTTCGCCTCCATAGAAGTGCGGCCACCGTGGCCGGGATCGAACCCGCGTCTTTCGGGTCAGCAGCCGAGCACCATATAGCCACTAGGTCACTAGGTAACCCTGATCTGGATTCAAGGAGTAGAGCACTACCTCTTGGGTTATCATAGAGCGATTCCTTCCTGATCTGCCTTTTCCAATTTCTATACAGCTCTAAGCCTGATTCTTTTTTATTGAAATGATCTAGTTTTTACCTTCTGCGTTTTTTACCTGTCGCTTAAATGTATTTTACTTCTCCGTTCCTGTTTCTAGCATACTTACTGGTTAGTTTCCTGTTCCTTTTCCGCAACTATGAGTCAACGCTCTTTTTGTATAAGTATTTAAAAACCTTAGCTGCCCACTTGTTATCGTCCAATTTCGTTAGGTGTTCTTCATATAATATTTTGCTCTGAGCTTCCCGTGCTCCGAGCGATGCAAGCCCATGTCCCCATGTACTGCCTCGTTTGTGTTTTTGCCATGGACACCTGGGCTAACCTGCCGATAGCTATGTGATTTATTTGTAGTCCCGACTGAACTTCTGCCCTTAGGCACTAAACAATATTCCGAAAATTAAGCCCTGGCACCATTATTCCTTCCCAAATACATCTCTATTGCATACCTGTTGAAAACTAAAGATTTCAACAGAATTGCCGGTTTTCAGCTCTGACACTTCTCCAATTAACTTTTTTGTTTTGATTGGAGACGTGCCAGAGGTTATTATATGGACACCTCCTGCATCCCCATAATGCCCCGCACCTCATTGTCTCAGCATCTCTTCGCCCTTTCGGCCTTAAGTCTGTTCGTGTTTTTCCATGTATGTGGCTGTCCTTCGTTTACCAATGCCCCAAGATATTTGTAAATTTCAGTGGACAGGGCCACGAGGCTCGCTGTGGGAGCCGTACAGATTAGAAGCGTTTGTCCAGATTTTCTGGGATTGTTCCCATACGAGTATGCATGGCGACGACGGAGCAAAGCAGTGTCCTCGAGAAGAAGGGTTGTCAGCTGCTGCTGCGCTGGCACAAATGCCGTCGTCGAAATGCAGTGCTATCATGGCCTCCACGCAGTGCCTCAAAGTTGAGGCTGAAATATCTAGAAACAAAATAAATAATGTAATGACTACCTATGAAGTTGAAACCATTCAACTTTCCCCAGGAAAGTTGGCGGTTCATTTCCTTACAGCAAGACCCGCTCTAATTCTTCTTCTTCTTCTTCACCTCTTTATAATGGCACATACCCACGTGGGGGGATTGGCCAAGGTGTAGTGGTATGCATAATTGTCGCGGTCCTTTCCTCTTCGTCATCGTCTATCGACTGTAGTCAATAGACCACAATGCACACTTCCTGCGCATTCACCGGCTTCACAAGCATTTGTCTATCCTCCTCATGAGACCGGCGGCATCCGCGACCTCTCAGTGTCGGTACACAGCTCGCGGAAGCGACCGTACTGTCATCCTTTTGACACCCACTGGTTGCCTGCAGCGCGCATCCGGCGTGTGTATAACTCGCCCAAACCTACGCCTGCGAGACTTCGTCAAACTGCAGGAACGCTGTCTGGAAGATACCTTTCCGACCTGCTGCTCAGCAAAGAAGACCTGGCATGCCGGGGAACGTTTTCTGCCCAGCATGCTGAAGGGAATTCATATTATTTATTTATTTGTGACGCTGAGTGTGCCGCGCGGCATAAAACGTGGTGTTAGTGACGAACGGTAGAATACGTTGCAAAAACGCATGAAGCCAGGTTGCGTGTAGAAAGTCACATAAGCTTCGGGCGTAAATGTTTTTCGTTATCCACACGTGCAAAGTAGAGTCGTTGTTTGCAGACAGGCCTGCCTCTTGAAGAACTCGAGCGCGCACCAGTGAAGTTCCGGGACATGTCCACAGTAGGTGGTGGACATTGGTGTGGGAAGCGGGTGCTTCGCAGTGAGGGCATTTTTGCGGCGCAGGAATCTTGTCACTTTGCCACTGGTTGCGAACTGCAGGCGTAAGGGCCACTCCGACACGCAGCCGCCTCAGAGAGACCTCCTCCACCCGTGATAGGTTGGGGGGAAGGGGGTAGGTACAAGGGGGAATAAGAGCACGTGAACGCTGCCTGAGGGAGGCTGAAGATGTTAGATGTGTCAGAAGTGGAAGGGAATTCATGGTTACAGAACAATTCATTTTTTCTTCATACACCAGCTATCACCTCGACAGCCATCGTAGTCTGCCTGAGACCGAGGTTCACGTGTTGAGTGCTACGTAACGAGAATGTATAGCACTCGAGAATTAGGTGCGACAAATGGCGCCGTGTGTAACCGCCCGTAGAAGCCTAGCTCGGCTTCAGGGGCGATGTTTTGTCGGGGTTCTCAGGAGAGGCCGAAGGAGTCACCGACGCAAAGAACCTTTTGCCTGCAGCCAGGACAGCCAGAGCAGCCCGGCCGAGAACGGCTCGAGCGCCGGCTCGGACAATTCGGGTCCGGACTCGCCCGTGGGCACCGACGACGCCCTAGGCGTTGTGAACGGCCTGGCCTCCCTGTCCCAGCAGCAGCAGCAGCAGCCCCCCGGCAGCCAGCAGGGCGCGCAGCAGACGGAGCCCTACCCGGCCACCGCCTGGAACCTCTGCAGTCCCCAGCACCCGGACGCCCTGGGAAAACTGCAGCAGGTACGTCGGGTCTCTTACAGTTCGCTGCATGGCGGGAGTTTGTAACCCGACGAGGTACGATACTCAGAATAAAAACTCGGCGATAGCCTGCGGCAAGTTTCTGCAGTTCAGCAGATTGTGGCGCCCTGTGGACTGTGTAGTCAGCTGCTGACGGCACTTCTGCGTCTCATCTTTCTTCCTCGCATTCATGTGACGGAACTGCATTTTGGGCAGCCTTGCGAAGTTTGTCTGGATACCGCAAGTGGCATGAGAACGAACCGACTAAGAAGGGAGATGCTTCCTGTGTAACCTGCCAGAGCAGTGTAGGGGACATCAGACATGTTTTGATAGACTGTAAAGGTATACATCCAGATATCAAGGAGGACAATCGATAGCCTTCTTGAAGCGCAGAGTTTTAGGAGTGGAGAAGAAAAATTAGCGCATGAGCTGTAGATACGAGCAAGGAGAAGTACTGGTAGTGCACCCAGGAAGAAAATAGAAGTACCAGAATGGGACTGAAAGTAAATAAAGATACGAAATGAAATGAATACGGAATGGAGGCAAATTCCGCCACAATTCAGAGGTGTTGGCAAGAAAAATCTTTCCACAACTTGTTCCATTCAAAGCAGCGAATTTGATTACATCAGCCTTAAAGGGAGCTCTCGCAGTTGACGTGATCAGTGAGTTCTGGTTCACTGTTGCGTATCGGCGGATCGGCTCCGGGGTGGGTGTGATATTTTTTCTCTCCCCTCGTGGCGGTCGCTGTGGTGCCAGGGTTCTGCCGACTACGCCGACTCGGCGCTGGGCCCCGTGGCCGCTCCGTACGCGTCGGACGGCTCACTGGGCGACCGGCTCCACTGCGGAGGGCGCCTGGGGGGAGCCGTGTCTCCGGCCGACGCGGACCCACTGCCGTCCAAGAGCAGCCCCGCCTCCGCGCTGGACTGCGCCGCCTACGCGCCCTACTACTCCAGGTGAGGAGGAAGGGTTTGTGTTACCGTGCGTGCAGCACATGCTGCGTACGGTTCATAGAGTTTCAGCACAGCGGAAACGTACTATACTCCTTTTCATACTTAGCAGGCAACGCTGCGGAGGGTGTTTGAAGTAGTGCGTCCGAGAAACTATGTTACTCCGCCACGTATCATTCGTTCTTCTCGAAACTCTGGTCATTGTTTGGACGAATACAAAGAGAGGTGTAAAAAGGTGTGGTATCATTGAAAATCACGGTCGAAGCTGCGAGGCGCTCAGTGTTTGGGCTCTCTGACCATAATTTTCACGGAGTGTGAGCTACTTTTTGGGCGCGGATTTAGTAGAAGCGATTCGCCCTACCAACCGCGTATCATACCACCACGTGCACTTTTTGCTTCTCGAAATCTCGACGAGTCGCAGGTTGAAAATGTGGCAAGAGGTAAAACGAAGTCCAGGAGGTGCCAGTCACGGCACTTAAGATTTGTCGCTATGAAATATGTTTGTGTTTGCTTTGGTTGTATGGCGAACTACTTTTTGCGTGCGGACTTAGCCTGCGTGAACAGGCGCGCTAACTTTGGCAGCGTTGCCTGCTATGTATGAAACGGAGTATAGTGTAGACCCATACCGGATGCCGGCTGCGCACGCCCAGTGGCCCGACCTAACGCCGCTCTTGCGTGCGCAGCATGCGTCTGATAATGCGGTGTATACGTCTGCGCTATGCAGAACTGTGTCCACTCCGTCCATAACTTATAAGCTACGGACCGGTTACGGCAACTCTTAAAGAGAGACTGAGGACAAACTGATTTGTCCTGTATATCGACAGGATGTCCCGTGTGTTCCATCAAGACAGTAGCAGGACCTCTTTAATGTATGAGCACACCTGGTCGCCGGGTGTGCAGAGAACAAGGGTAGTGACTCAGGCCGTGACCGGAATTTACGCTCGCTGAATCCGTCAAGACGTAGCCGTGCTGCGTTGGTCGCCACACAGGCTGTCGCCTCTCCTGTGCATTGCCACTGTCCTGCCCTTTTAGAGCGCGGGGGAGGGAAGCAGAGAGATGTCGGGAAATGGGAAGAGGTCACAGGGGGAAAGGTGCCTGCTACTCCGTGGACCCATTGTGTTCCGCATAATGACCCATGCTGAGTATGCGCGAAAACGGGAAAGGGGGAGAGAGGCCACGATGCAGTAAGGAACATGATGCATCAAAGACATAAAGCACACGTACTCGCCCGCAGCAGCTAGTAGACAGCAAAACGCAGGGAATGTCAAAAGAGGAAAGAGGTGTCCACGCAGAAAACGGAATTGTGTCCCATCTTGGGACGCTCCGACTACGGAGGCTTTACTGTTGTTAGAGGTTTCTATGCCGCTCTGTTTTTCCCTCGTAGTGGCCCCTGTTTTACAGTCAAGGACGTGGCGCAGTGGTGGCATCATTGCTGCATTTGTTATTTATTCGTTCCTTTTTCCTTTCTGCGTGGTCGGCGCAGCATGCAGGCGTACAGCCAGCTGAACAGCGGTTCCTACTCGATGCCGGCGTCGAGTCTCTACGGCACCCAGTCCAGCCAGGCGTACGGCAGCGACGTCCTCTCTTCCTACGGTACGTATATCCACGTCATTCGCCTGTCTCCCGCTTGTGCTTGTTAGCAAGGCATGGAGTGTCCCGTAGGAAATCATAGAAAGAGGCCAAAGCGACAAATTTTAGAAGGAGAAGTTTGTTTTTTAATGTTGTGCGTGTCTGACCGTCTGCAAAGCGACTGCATCGCATTCGCGACCGTCTGCGTATCATTGTGACGCGCAGGTTCCCGACAGAGTTCGTCGGCAGCGCCGTCGTCGGGCCAGAGCAAGTCCAACTTGGCCCAGTCGTACCTGTACGGTGCCGGCGGGTTCGCCACCTCCAACGGCACCCAGAGCCCCGCGGCGCAGGCAGCCCAGGGACACTACGCGTACGGTACGACCATCCATGCCATCCGTCACGCTTGCTTGCGTGTTGGCACTCGTGCTCATTTACCAGTAACGAAACCAATGCGTAAGAAACCGTGAGTCCAGTTTTTCTGCGCTCTTGTGAACACCTTGCACCCTTACAAAAAAGTTTTAGACAGTCTATAGAGTGTCTATAGACTTCTGTCTATAAAGTCTATAGACTGTCATAGACTATTAAGGTGGCACCTTGGGCTTGTTAGTAACACATGTCAACAATACATGTCATATAGCGCTCGTGTGTGTCCTGGTTCTGTTCCTGCGCTATTTTTGTTGACATGTCAATATACAGAAGTCTATAGGCAATAAAAATGCCATAGACAGTCTATAGACTATGAACAGACAAAAAGCAATATCTATAGGAAGTCAATAAGAAGTCTATAGACTGTCTATAGACCATTTTTATAAGGGTGGCGTAATACGTTGTGGCGCTTCGTGACCGCCATCATTATCGTAACCTATTTAACCCTCAGGAGGCACCCAGGTATTAGCATGTTACATCCTTAGCAGGATTTTTTTAAAATTTTTCACCTTGTTTTAGCGCAACAAGGTTTCGGGCATGTGTTCTGGTTTTGTGCATTAAAACTATCCCTGGCTTTCCTGGCCATTCAGCAAATAGCGCCATTTGCTGGCGCCAGTAGCGAACACTGCTAAACTCAATGGCGGCATTTTAAACATGCAATTTTTAAGGATACTAGAAAGTCCCGAGAAATTATGCGAGAACGTGGTGATTGTAACGGCCGACTTTTCCTGCTCGTAGCAAAATCTGACCTCTAAAATGTTTCTGGCGCTGACACCAACTACTTCCGAAGGCCATGGAAATTTTGGATTTCAATACATTTATTTCGTCAGAAAAGGCAAAATGCAGGTTAATCAGTGGGATGTACAGAATATTCGAAATTGCCGGGGTGATTTTGAGTGTTCAACGCCACGCGGCGTGCGATGCCAGCCGTGCAAACTTGAAGCGTTAGTCCAGATCGCCTGGGCTTGCTAGCTGCATGAACAAGGCCGACCATGGCAAGAGTTTTAGTACTTTACCTACACCGTGGGCCGGACGCACGGGTAACTGAGCGCTGTAGAATTTGCAGCGATTGAGGTTTCATTCACTAACAGATTATCTCTAAGGTCCGGTCGAGTAACAGCAAGGCGAATTCAGTAGTGACAGCTCACTGCTATACTGGCTGCCCGCAAGAACTAGAACAAAATTCTGGACTATATTCTAGCACAGCTCCTTGAAAGTTGTTCATTGCGTTCTAACGAGACGCAAACGGTAAGACATCATTGAATACACCGTCAGTCATGGCTATCCTAACCTAACGTAATATATGTACCGAATACTGGCTACGTAACCGGTGTAATCCGTGCTACGCCTAGACCATCCCAGTCCAGGAATACGTGCGTGCTGACCCTTGTTTCATTGCTGCAAGCCCGCGTACCATGCACCGGCTCCTCCAGATTGCCGCTGCATTGTGCTACTACAATCTCCTTTGCGATGCCGTGCACATGCAGTGTTGTACTATAGGTTATAATTTAAAATCACAAGATACAGGAAACAAGAATTTTCTAACCCCGTTCCAGCAGCACCCGGTGCACTCATGCAACCTGTCCTAGAGGTGCTTTAGGCATACGGACGGAAACCGGGCAGAATTTGCGGACAGAGAGGCGCAAATATAGCCTTTAAATGCATTCCTGCATTAAAACGTTGGTAGTCGAATCGGCGCTAACGCCCACACTGAGCTAGAATACTGCAGAATACTGCTAGACTGCGCAGAAGAAATGCGTGCATGCTAAGCCTTGCACATTTTTCTTACGGAAGCTCGCATAGCAGGTCACGAATTCTATAGAAACTATCTTCTTCTTCTTCTTAGCAGGTCGTTGTTGTTGTTGTTGTAGCCTACGACAGCAGGTCACGAATTCTATAGAAACTATCTTCTTCTTCTTCTTCTTCTTCTTCTTCTTCTTCTTCTTCACCCTTATTATTTTCCCAAGCTAACTGGAATGACATGGATAGACTGCATGCCCTTGTACCTACCCAGTCATACATGCACTAACTAACTCTATAGCTAACTATACAGCGTACGCTTATGAAGATATGGGTGTTTATTGTTATTCAGGAAAACTGGGACCTCGATTGTTAGCTGGATTGATTTCGGCCATTCTCGGACAAACTGACAGAGATCTGCAGAAATGGGAAAGTGAAAGTGCGCACGCATATTCTTCACATTAAAACTATGCCCGAATGCTCGGCTTCCGTTCCGACGCGCAGGATCGAGCTACGCGGGCGGCGCCTTCGGCGGCTCGGCGCAGTCCGGCGGCGGCGCGAGCGCTGCACAGACGGCACTGGACTACTCGGCCGGCTACGGCGGCTACGGGGCGGCCGCGGCTCAGGGCTACCCCTACTACACCCAGGGCTACGGCTACGTCCAAGCTGCCGCGGCCGCAGCCGCCGCATGCGCTTCGCCCCTGGCGCCCTCTACCTACCAGCTAGCGCAGCTACCGCCCTCTCAGCAGCAGCAGCAGCAACACGGTGCGTGACTGGTGATTCACAGTTGTTGTACGCTACTGCGGGCTGCATTGTTGATTTCGAGGAAGGTTAAGACTAGCCCAGCAGCAAGTACTTCTGTGAGGACAGCAGGCAAAGAAACGAATGCAACACGACTGCGCCCGTGTTGTCGCATTCACTTCTTTGCCTCTTGTTCTCGCCCTATTCGCGTAACTGTAACCTTCCGCGACACGCAAAAGGATAGCGTACGCTTAAAAATGGCACACGTCGCAGTGCGCATGAGCCAAACGCTATCTCAGATCGATTTGTAGCATATGCTCTGTTGCCTACGCTACTTCCCGAGTTTACTATTCGTGGCTGTACGGTACAGTCGGGGACAAAAGTCTCCGGACCACATGTTCCTCTAACGAAGCCGATAGCTCTGCTATTAATCGGCGGCTGGAGACCACAGGTGTGGAGGTAAAAGTTAAATTTTTGTTCTTTCATCTCCACAAGTGCGGTCTCCAGCCGCTGTCTGATAGTAGAGCTATATGCTTCGTTTGAGGAACACGTGGTCCGGAGACTTTTGTCCCTGACTGTACGTTTCCAGCACAGCGACAGGCTTTCAAGCAGACCCTGTCGGTTCGGAGTTTTTCCGGCATTGTTAACTGCGTCTTATGGTCCTCTCTCTCTGTGGGTTAAAAGGAGAAATGACGAAACGCGAGGGAGAGTGGCTCCGAGTGGACAGCAGTGCGGTTAGCGATTGCTGGCGTGAGCCAGTTTCGGCTCTGCGCGCCGTTCTTGTGATGGTTGACCATAGGCAACATACCGCACCTGTCAACGACCACTCAGCAGCGCTGTGCATTCACATCACCGAGAATCGCAGTCGTTGTGAAAGTCTTTCCGGTATGCGGGGCATATGGGCCTTCGGTTCGTCTCATTTCGCCGATAACAAAATGGGTGAGCGGTGAATCTGCTCCCTTTCTACTGCATTAGCAGTGCAGTCCTCTTTCGGGGAAAAAGCCGTCGTCTGCGTGTCCGCCTGAAGCCTCCACTAGCGGATCGGGGCACCCACCGGTAAACAGTGCCACCTACGAGCCTCTGCCCATCGCCCACCGTCGAGGCGCCTCTACCCATTCGCGCAGCACAACGAAAAGGCGACAGAGAAACCAAATTAAAGGTCGGTATCGGAAGGCGATAAACGTAAAAGCGCTATGCACAGCCAATGAGGCTAACGCAGGTTTGTAGCATCGCATTGTATTTCGTTCGACGTTTACACCACTTGTAGGCTTAACGAGAAGCATCGGCTTGCTGAGAAAAAATCGCTCATTTTATAAAAAGACAGAGTGAGCGCTGTGTCTGCGTACGTTAACTAAAAGCCCTGATGCGGAATACAACGGAAGGTACAGCCAAATGCTTGCGATTAGTTAAGGCCTTCGCTGTAGTAATTATCGCTAGTGTTTACTCGCAGCTGGCCGCCGTGCTTAAATGCCGCTCCGTGTTCACTTACTTCTTCAAAAGAGGCGATGACGAACCATAATGAGCACGAAGCGTGACGAACTCGGCCTGCGAGTGGCTGACGTCGGGGCCTGTGTAATGCATCGACTCTTCATTTATTAGAAATACGCGGTAATTGGTTTATGTCTGCCTTCCTTCATCTCGTCCCTGAGCTGTATCGTACCCGTTTGCTATTCACTGACCGGCCGGAGCCTCCACTTACGTAACGATTAATTTGGTTCAATTCTATTCTGTTGTTGACTGCCAACCTTCGCGCCGACTGCCTATCTGGCCTATAACTGGGCGGAGCATTTCCTGAGCCAATGAAAGCGGACGAAAAGGAACAGAACAGTAACAGAAGAATTCTAGCAGTATCATGATATCATCCAGCACGGGGCCAGTATTATGCAAGGACTATTCTCTGCCTTCTTAGTTTTTCATGCTTATCGTCCACTGTGCCAACTGGCCAATTATCGCGATAGCGGGAGAAAGAAAAATTCTTGGGTTGTCTCACTGGATCGTTTGACTGCGTCAGCAGCCAAACGTTATTTGTTACATCCGAGGTGGTGCATTAGGTTCCTTATATTCGAGGTAACGGACGAAAGTTGGTTATATCCGAGGTGGCATACTTGGTTTCGGCATAACCGGTGCTAACACGCGAAAGGATGTCATATCTAAGGTTCCTTATATGCGGGGTAGTATACCGGGGGTTTTTTTTTAGAAGGCCCAAAATTAAAAAAAAAGGGTAAATTGCTTTAGATTTATTTTAGCACTGGGGCTATACTGGAGGCTACGGCGGGCGCCAGGCAAGAGGAAAACTGCTTTAATTAGTTCGCTGATTAACTAAATGTGTTAATAAACTTTTCTAATTTTTATTTTAGGGGTTATGTTGTATTCGCAGAATTAGAGATCGTCCTCCAAACAGTCCAACTGAGAAAACAATTTTAATTAAATAATTTTTCACGCACGTTACGAGGCGCAAAAAAGCCACCCTGGTAGGCATCTCCACACCGTAACTAAGCGGCGGTGAGCGCCTCTGACGTAGTTCGCTCCGCCCTGCGCTTTGCGTCACACGGCTGACGTCACTTGAAGCCCGGACGGGCGGCCTGCGCTATCGCTGCTTGTTTCGCTTCGCTCCGCGGCCTCACGGAATGCCGCGTTGGAACAAAAACGCATTGACACAAAGCGCAGGGCGGAGCGAACTACGTCACAGGCGCTCACAGACGCTGTGTTACAGTGCGAAGCTGCCTACCAGGGTGACTTTTTCTCGCTTCGTAACGCGCGCAAAAAAATTTTTCATGAGAATTTTTTTTCTTGGCTGGACTGTTTGGAAGACGATCTCCAATTCTGGTAATACAACATATCCCCTAAAATAAAATTATAAAAGATAATTTACGTATTCTGTTAATCAGCGAACTAATTAAAGTAGTTTGCTTCTTACCTGGTGTCCGCCGTAGCCCTCAGTATAGACCCAGGGTTAAAATAAACCTAAAGGAATTTACCTTTCTTTAAAAATTTTGGACCTTCTAAAAAAAAAAAACACCCGGTATACTAAGTTCGTGCAGGTATAGTAAACCAAGTTCGGTCGTAGCGTGATGAGCAGGTTGCCACTGGTTACTCAGACGGCTGTGGCCATTTCTGCTTGCACAGACGCTTCTAATGCTAACTCATCAATAAACACTACTTGGAGGAAGTCTATCCGTGCTCCATTTCCAATTCTATTCAATCCTTATTCTTCCCGACCGTCATCGCTGCCTCGAAAGCCACGAGAACGCTTTGGCGGACCCCACTCGGAAGGGGTGCAGCGGCAACGGGGCTTCACCTGAAGCATTAGCGATGGGACGAAAGAATAAGGATGGAATGGAAGTGGAATGGGTTCATTTGATTGCTCTGGCCGAGGGCCGGCGCAGAATAACGACTCTTATCCATCGCTTCTGTTCTGCTGTTGCCGTCCGCTGCGCCGACTGGAAGATAACAGCGGCAGGCAGGGGCGCTTGGTGTCGCGTGAGCCTCATGATGAAGAGATTTAAAATGGAATAGAATCAGGTCCAGCCCTAGCTTCCATAATGCTGCACCATTTTAAAGAGAACGTACGCGGCTCGTTAAATACAACGATTCTTGTCTTCCGTTCCGTTCGTATCATCTTCCTCCCTGAGTGGTCTGTCGCGGCGGTAGTGAAAGTGTGACAGTATTTGCGCCAATGACAAGTGGATGATGATGAAAACGTTTATTAAAGCCACAATGCCTTAGTTGAAGGGAAGGCTGATCGGGTCCCTAGTCCGGGACGCCGTTGGCAAAGTGGGTAGCAGAAATGAAGTGGAATGGAATCGAGAGGCAATCGACACGTTATACCGGCCCAGTGAAGATGCGTGACTCTTACGCAATTGTAAACGGACCTGGTGCAAGCCACGTGAGCAGTGGAGCCAATTCGCCAGTTTCGTAACCAGCGTGAATGGCCGTGGTTCGTTCTCTGCGTTGTGTACGCCGTTGACTGTGTCTTGTATAAGTAGTCTAGGTAATCTCATGAGGCACCGTCGACGTCGTGCTTGGCGAGTGGTAATGGCCTGGCGCTGGTCCGGCGTCAGGGCTATACATAGTGGCTGCCTTGCACTGACGTCGCGACAGCCACTGATGCGCTGGCCGCCATGTTGGTGATAGGAGCACTGAGAAAAAAGTTCGCTGGTCGGTTAGCGCTGCGTAACGCGAGATTCTGTGACAGCTATTTGCACGGTGGTGAATTGGTATTACGTGTTTGTTGCTGTATGTCCTTCTTTTGTAGAATGCCCGTGACGTCACTATGATTTCACTCGTGACGTCACTGTGTTCGGACCACTCAGGATGGTGCACCGCTCCTGCTCCTGCTTCGCTCTTTACCTCTCCCCTTTCCTCCTCTCCCTCCTTGGTGGTACGCCAGCAGATGAAAGCGGGAGATGTGCCCTTGAAAAATGTGGTTGTGAAAATGTTCGTTGGTTTGATCCGCTCATTGCTGCCTGCTCCGACGTACAGCGTGGAAGATGGCTTGATGATTCCCGTGACATCATGTTCAAACAGGACACTAGCATGATGGAGCGTCGTAAGTGCTGCGCTGGGAAATAATGAAGTGTCAGTGCTAATGAAATGTCAGTGGGTGACTGCTTCCTTATTACGAATATGCTTCACCTCTGGGGTCTCTCCTAAAACATTGGACCAACCACACTTCGTTAAAACATTAAGTTGGGCTAGTTGGTAACGGATTGAAGGAATCATATTCTTAGCGGTAAGAAACAGACACAACACCAAGAGACACACACACAGGACACCCGCTAGTGTCCTGTGCGTGTGTCTCTTGGTGTTGTGTCTGTTTCTTACCGCTAAGAATATGATTCCTTCAACCACACTTGTCGCAAGAACTATCGCAACGCTGCGGGAGAGGCTGGATGACAGGTTACTTCAAGGAGTGCTCTATGTGGCACATATTGTCGCCGACAAACGGTTGAAGAACACAGATCGGGTTTAATTGGACGAGAAGGTACCCGCCGCGGTGGCTCAGTGGTTACGGCGCTCGGCTGCTGACCCGAAAGACGCGGGTTCGATCCCGGCCGCGGCGGCCAA